>NC_065543.1:14081420-14385659 GCF_932294415.1 Quercus robur | reverse complement strand
TTCCAAATCCCACAAGTCTTATGCAAAAACACTAAGTCTGTGAGAATTGGAGTCAGGATCCTCGTGGCTAAATCATTCTCATGAAATTCATTTACATATATGTATATGTATTAAAATGTATATCCTAATCTAAGAAACTAATAATTATTTGAAAATATGTGTATTGTATAGTTGTTTTTTATGCAAGACCTATAGAAGTAAAAGGGAAAGGACAAAACTCTATTGCATAATAAGCATGGAGAAAGATCATATAGTTCAGAGAATTAACATTCTAGGTTCTTACAGGCCTAGTACGCCTTGGGATCCCACGACAATACGCCTGGGGTACCAAGTGAAGGAACTCTTTTAAATGTTTATACAATAAAAGATAAGCCTTAAATATTCTATTTCAATCTCTTTCTCATTGTGAATATTATGAATATTTATTTTACTTATTTTGTAAGAGTAAAGGGTCATTTTATGACACTAAAACACTTATAATGGTATTTTTTTATTATTTAGGAGGAATCACATTTTAGTCTTAAGGAGTTTTATGTGACTTGCGAACAACTTGGTTTGTAATTAACCCCATTTAGCTGAGGTGAACCAAGCCTAGTCTACCAAAATAACAAGTAAAGGGCCCAAGATCCTTGTTTCTACATGGGCTTGTGTGCTAAGAAAAAAGCACCCTCACAATGGGCAAATGGTGGGTTTTGGGAAATTGTGACCGTACCAATGCATGGTTGCCTATGTACCCCCTTGATAGAAGGATCAAGTCATCACGTAGTTCATGGATTGCCCTTTTAGGTTTTCAACCTTTTTTTTTTTCTTTTTCTTCTTTTGTTACTCTAATTTTTGCCTAGACTGCCCTTTCAGGTTTTCAGACTAGTGAGCTTTTTTTTTTTTAAAAAAAAAAAAAACCTAGGAAGGGAAACAACATAATTTACAACCACTTCAAATGTGGTGCTTTCAGACTACCACTTCAGACGTGATATTTCTTCAGTTGATCCATGTTTGTTGGCTTAGTAAAAGGGTTTGCATCTAAGTCCATCAGCCTTACTGCTCCACTAGAGTATATCTACTTGATGATGTATGGGCCTGCCCAATTTTGCTTGAACTTCCTGTTTGCATCTTAAATCGGGGCTTGGATTTCTTTCAATACTAAGTCCCCCAACTTCAAATCTCTGGTTCTTACTTTCTTGTCAAAAGCTTTCTTAAGCCTCCTCTGATATACTTGAATATGAAACAAGGCCTTAAGTCTCTTCTCATCTAGCATGCACAATCGATCGTATCTGCTCTATAACCAATCTACTTCAAGGATTTCACTTTCCAATACTATCCTTAGTAAATGAACACCCATCTCAATGGGAAGGACTACTTCCATCCCATACGCCAATGAATAAGGAGTGGCTCCTGTGGAAGATCGAATTGATGTTCTATACCCCCAAAGTGCATTGGGCAACTATAGGTGCCAATCCTTGTAGTTCATTGTGCTCTTCTTCAAGATTCGCCCTATATTTTTATTAGCAGCCTTAACTACTCCATTAGGATGGTAAGGTAAAGACTTGTGATGCTGAATGTTGAACTGTCGTAGTAGCTTCTCTGTTTCTCCCTCAAAATGTTGCCCATTATCAGAGATGACTTCATGTGATACCCCATATCTATAGATGATATTGGTCTGAATGAACTGAGCGACTTTCTTTGAATTCAAGACTTTGTATGAAGCAGCTTCTACCCATTTAGTAAAGTAGTCAATGGCTACGAGTATGAATTCATGGCCATTGGTTGCTATTGGGTGAATCTTCCCAATAATGTCTATTCCCCATGTAGAGAATGGCTAGGGTGATGTCATAGTATGTAGTGGCATGGGTGGCATGTGCTTCAGATCTCCATGGACTTGGCATTGATGGCATTTTCGAACATGAGCTGCATAGTCAGCTTCCATAGTAGTCCAGTAATAGCCTTGTCTCATTATCTTCCTTAATAGTATGTGTGCATTCATATGTGGCCCATAGCTTGACTCATGAACCTCTTCAATTATTTGCTATGCTTCCTTGGCAGTTACACCAAGGAGATGAATTCCATCATATGATCTTTTATAAAGCCTTTCACCACACATAATGTAATTAGTAGACAACCTCCTGATGGTCAGTTGGTCATTCTTATTTGTAGACTTAGGGTAGGTCCCATCCTTGAGATACTGTAGGACGTTTGAATACCATTTGCCTTCCCCATTCTTTCCCTCATCTTCTCCTATTGTCATGCAGTAGGCTAGTTCTTTTTGTTCCAACATTATTGGTCTAGCTTCGTCTTCTTTTGGCCTATCCATCATGGATGCCATGGTTGCTAACGCATCTGATATTGGATCTTACTGAATTTTGACACCCACTTCTGAAGACTTTCATGATAAGGCATCAACCTTTCTTCTTTCATCTTCCATTTATTTTGAATCTGATAGATTACCAAAGCTAAGTCTCCGTACACCTCTAACTCTTTTACTCCAAGGCCTAAGGTTGCTTGTAGCCCATAATGCAAGCTTCATATAATGTGGTGTTGTTGGTGGTAGGAAAGTTGAGTCTGCCGGAAAATGGGATGTGTGCCCCTTTTGGAGAAATTAAGAAAACTCCAATTCCACTTCCATTTTGATTTGTTGCTCCATCAAAATACATCTTCCATGATTCTACCTCAATCCCCATGATTTCTTCATCCGGAAAGTCTCCTTGGATCACTTCAACTTCTTTTGGTGAACAATGGGTTAGGTGATCGACAATTGCTCTCCCCTTCATAGATTTCTAAGTCACATACTTAATATCAAATTCTGACAAAAGTAAAACCCATTTAGCTGTCTTCCCATCTTGCACAGGTTTTTCCATTAAGTACTTCAAAGGATCCATTCTTACAATTAACAAAACCTTGTAAGCAAGCATATAATGTTTGAATTTATGGGTTGCCCATACAAGTGCTACACATGTTTTCTCTAATAGTGAATACTTCTCTTCATAGGGCAACATCTTCTTGATGATGTAATAAATTGCATTCAACTTGCGAGTCTCCTCTAGTTATTGAGCAAGTAAAGCCCCCATTGTTGTATCTGTAGTGGTAAGATACAACAACAATGGCTTTTCAGGAACTAGTGGGACAAGTATTGGTGGTTTCATTAGATAACTCTTAATCTTCTTAAAGACTTCTTAACATTGTTCATTCCACATTATAGGAACTTCCTTCTTAAGTAGTTTGAAGATTAGTTCACATGTCATGGTGAGTTAAGCTATAAACCTGCTAATGTACTGTATTCTCCATAAAAATCCTTGGATCTCCTTTTTAGTTCTTGGAGGCTTCATCTCTACTATTATCTTGATTTTCTCAAGATCAACTTCTATTCCCCTCTGGCTTACCATAAACCCTAGCAATTTTCTGGATGTGACTCTGAAAGTACACTTCTTTGGATTCAATCGCAGCTTGTAGAACTAGATTCTTTCAAAGAATATCCTCAAAGCTATTATGTGCCCTTCACGGTCTTTGGACTTCACTATCATGTCATCAACATAAACTATTACTTCTTTGTGGGTCAAGTCATGCAACAAAGTAGTGGTTACACGTTGGTACGTAGCACCAGCATTTTTAAGGCCAAATGGCATGACCTTGTAGCAATATGTCCCCCATGGTGTAGTAAAGGAGGTTTTCTCCATATATTATGGAGCCATCTTAATTTGATTGTATCTTGAAAATCCATCTATAAATGAGAGCAAAGCATGCCCTGCTGTACTGTCAACCAGGACGTCAATGTAAGGCAATGGAAAGTCATCTTTCGAGCTGGCCTTATTCAGATCTCGAAAGTCTACACACATTCTAACCTTCCCATCTTTCTTCGGTACCGGAACCACATTAGCTAACCACAATAGTTTACCAGCGAAAGAGCCACGTGTAGAGCACATGAATGGAAGATGGAGAGTCATGCCAGGCTAGAGGTTTTCTCGAGTGTCTCGCGAGCAAGGCCAACCTGCAAAGGACTCGCGAAACTCTCTATTTGACAAAAAGTGAAGTTTTGCTTTACCTAGTCTTTACTCACACTATATATACCCTCATTATCCACATATTGTAGGGAGTACTTTCAAAGAGAAAGTCCTAGAAATTACACTTGAGAGTTAGAGATTGTTATACCCATAATCATCTACACATTTCCTTGTGATTTTCCTCAACTCCTACCTCTCCAACTCTACATCCTTGAGAGGTTGATAGCCCAAACACTTACCACACTCATTCTGAGTGTAAAGTGAGATTTTGGTGCCGTTAGGAAGCATTGGAAGGAGTCATTCGTTGGCGGATGCAATCGGGATGAATTGCGAGATCCGGAAAGCTAGAGAAGACAAGACTCCATGAAGTCAGTTGGTAGCAGGAGCTTGGAGGGCTCAAGTACATGGGGCAGATAAGGTTTGGAGGGTCTTTTGTTATTCATGTACTCCAACTTTATTCTCTAGTGGATCGATTTCGACTTGGAGAGTTGCGGAGAGGTTTTTCGCCAAGTTCTTTGGTTTCCTCTTCGATAACACGTCTCAATGTTATCTTGTGTTTGCATCTCTCTTCCCTACTCTTTAAGCTTTCATTTTATTGTTAACTAGTCACTAACCTATGCTATGCACGGGAGCTTACCTATTTGTGAGGTAGACTAAAATAATTTTATAAAAAATTTAAGAAACCACTCCATTGCATGATTTGCTCTTGTATGACTTTAATTTGTGTTACAATTTGATGAAAAAGCCATTGCTGGAATGTGTAATGGCTTATAAAAAATTTGTCAGACAGTTTCAGATACTGCAAAAAAATAACTCAAAAATTCAGATATTAAAACTTCCAAAAGACCAAAAAATATTAAAGAATCAGATGATTCACGGTTTAGAAATTATTGAAATAAAACAAAATATATATGACTAAACAATAGAGAAATATAAGAGAAAGATAGGTTACATTTAAAAGAATAATTTCAATTATTGCAAGCTTTTTTATCTTGTAAAAAATGGCTAAAGAGAGTTTGATGGTTCATGTACGAAAATTACTTTTTAAAAATACATGAAAAACCATAAAATAAAAAAATAAAAAAATTTTAATCAAAGTATAGGAGAAGAAAATAACATAAGAAGAGTTCATACCTCTACCTGGCTTAAAAAAAATAAAATAAAATAAAAAGTTGGGGTTTGCTTTGCTTTTATAGTATTCATGATTAACCTAGCAAATTTGGAGATAAATTATCAATGTTTGGGTTTGAGTTTAAGTTGGACTTGTTAGAGAGATAGAGTTTCACTCCTTGTTAAGATTGGATTAAACAAAAATAATTTTGATTAAAAAAAATGATAATGATGAGTTTGAGTTTAAGTTTAAGTTTGGACTAAACAAAAATAATTTTATTTAAATAAAATGATAATTGTGGAAAATAGTTGCTTTTTTAAAAAAATATATATAAAGCAACAAGTTTTACTGGTGTAAACTCTAAACAACAAAAACAATAACAGGTGCAAAATGAAACGTACGTATTTCGAATATCCAACATGTTCACTAGAACTAAATGGAGTAACAGAAGAATTAAAAGAACGTAGATTAAAAAAATAATAATAATGTAGATGACCAAAAAAAAAAATGTACCAAGCTGAAGATGTGAGGCTTGAGGCAAAGAGTAATTCAATACCATAGCATCTAAAACAACTAAATTAAACCATGAAAAAAGAATACCATAGCTACTATATGTAGGTACTATATGGTTGCATGGAGCCATGCTTGAGCTTTGAGCATGTTAGCAACAGCCAGCCACACCAACTTCATTGTATGTCTAATTCTATTAGCAGTGGGAAAAGCAAAAGCCAAAAATAAAAATCCTAAATATAGCTCTTTCAATTATCATGGCTCTTCATTCTTTTTTAGCCTGTGCATTGTTGTTATATATATATATATATATATATATATAGTTGTAGGACGGTGGATAATTTGTTGAGTTGTAATTAGTTTTCAACTCTACTTTGGTTAACCTATTGGTTTCCAACTATTTTTAGGCAACGTATGGGAATAATTTTTGGTTTCCAACTCTCTTTAGGCAATGTATGGGGTAAATAAAAGTTAAATAATTTTGTTTTAAAAAATAATAATGATGTGGCAAGCTTTGAAAAGGTAAACAAAAATAATTTTATTTAAATAACATAATAATTTTATTTAAATATTGTCCTGACGTGGAAAATTGTGGGAGTTGTAGAAACTTCGGTTTTATATATAAAGATATATATATATATATATATATAGAGAGAGAGAGAGAGAGAGAGAGGGAGATGGATTCAAGTTACACCTTTTTTAAACCATTAGATTTAAGTAGATCCAACAGTCAAAAAAAGACCCTCATCAATGCCAATATTCTTATTAGGATCTCATTAATTATCCCTCACTTATTATATTTTATATCTATCTCTAAACCCAAAAAAAGTGTTATATTTGGCTCTCTCTCTCTCTCCTCCACCGTTGTTCCACCCCATAGATTACCAGCAGAAGAAGGAAAAAAAATAATAAAAAAATAACTGCAGGACACTAACATTGGAGGTTTGTGAGAAGGAAAACAAAAATGAAAATGATTTTGGAACAATGGTGGAATGGTCATTGCATAGGACACAGGATCTCATCCGATCAACCAACAACTACATCATAGATAAATATATATATATATATATATATATATATAATGGTCATTGCATAGGACACAATGGAGATAAAGCCACACCACACCAAAAATCAGATGAGCATTTCAGAGAAATTACTTTTCCCATTGCTTCAATTCCAAATGCAAAACGAAGGGCTTCATAACAGGCACAGCAGTGCAGTTTCTGAATGTCTAGAGGTAAATAGTTATTTGCTAAGCGAGAATCAGATTTGGAAGCTTGAATAATATGAAAAGAAATATAATATAATAAGATAGCATTAAAGGGGAAAAAAACTGAAGAGATAGGTAAATAATAAGATGCTGAATTTAGAAAACGAAAACCAACAAATGTATGGACTAGAAATAGTCAAATGAATATACCTAATGATTTAACTAGGAGTTAGTAATCTCCTCCTCATAGTATTGTACGCCAGACCAGCTTCTAAACTCTTTCTTTGATTTAGACACAGTAGCCAATTCCTTAGGAAGCTTTTTTACAACTCTTACA
The DNA here is from genome assembly GCF_932294415.1 of Quercus robur. Taxonomy (NCBI): domain Eukaryota; kingdom Viridiplantae; phylum Streptophyta; class Magnoliopsida; order Fagales; family Fagaceae; genus Quercus; species Quercus robur. Next base: position 14,378,499 of record NC_065543.1, on the reverse strand, counting down.
TCATTATCCAGAACATTAATAAAATGATCTTCATCAAAAATAATGTTGCCGAAAATTGTCAGTTAGTTACATAGTCCTCACGTGCTCTAGACAATGCCTACACAACACAAAACAAGAAGACCTTAGGAGAGTACCAATGTGGTACCGGCCAAAAACCCTCTGAAGGTTAAGTTAGAAGTCTTTTCACAACTCTAGAATGCCAGAGTTGGGCTGAATTATGCGTACCTTATTTAATGAGGGCTTTAGGTTTTTACAATAGTCTAGAACCGACCTCCGTTTCTTACGAAAGAAGTTGTTTCATTACATGAAAGATCATCATAAATGCGCATATATTACGAGATCCTTTTCAAGTTGGAATTCTACTGGTTAGGGTTAACTGTGGGACGCAAATTATTTCCATTTAGGATTCCTTGGAGCCCACTCAAAATCATGTTGGTACCACATGCTTTAGTATCCGTCTACCCTATATTCATGTGACTTGAATCCGTCCATATCGAGGGACTATCCGTCTATTATGGGGAGGAGTCCCTCTGTCACATGTCCCATCGATCCGATGCCCCTCTGTTGCCTTATCTCTGACAACCCACTAACCTAGTACCATCGGGTCTACTTGAACGAATCCATCATGCCAAATTTTGTACACTTTAGTTGCCCCCTCACTCCATAGGTCTGTCACTTCCTTTGGACAGTCCCATGGAGTGACGGTTTGACTTGTTTCCTAAGAAGCGCGCATAGATTGACAGGCTAGCCTAGGGTCATTAATGTTGTAAAGGCACGTGGCATTTTTCCAGTGGTTACTCTCTTGGAACGAAGCGTCCCTTCATCTTTCATGCCATTCCCTCTATATAAACCTGCCTCCTTACCTCTCATTTTTTACTTTCCACAGTGAATTCGCAATCAGAGCGTTACCGTCTCCTTTAATAAACCCGCATATTGTCTACTTGGTGTGCCTGTCATCTATACTTCTTCTGTTGCTCATCTTCAACCGATAAGTATTTTTCACCTTTTCGTTGAATTCCTTTGCTACTTTTTTTAGATTTTTGCACACCCGTCATCTATGTAAATCCATTAGTGTCTTAAGGTTTACTCGTCACGTGTAGATGACAAATGTCTAGTGCGTTGAGTGAAAAATCATGTGTCTATGAGGGGGTGGGCTACGATGAGGTGTTCCCATAAGGTAGGAATGACCCTGGCACCTCAAGTGACGAGAGGAATCCGTTGGCCACCTCACCTTCCATAAGGGATGAGGATTTGGATGCAAATAGGTCAAAGGGAGATTCTACTGATGGGCTAGATGGCACTGAACCCCTATCCCAATCAGTCATAGGTCATGATGGACTTAGGGAGTTCATAATACTTCCTTTTTGGATGGTTAACAACTTCATTTCTACCATCAAACCAACATACTTCAACACATTTAGGGAGAAGTACCCAATACCCATCCACATACCCCTCCGTCTACCCTACAAATCAAAGAAGTGTTATTACAAGGGTGTCGAAGGCGTTAGAGTCTATGAGAAAATGTTGAAAGCAGGGCTCAGATTCCCACTAAGCGCTCTCCACCATCACCTCCTTCAATATTTAGGGTTGGTCATCACCCAAATTGCCCCAAATGCCTAGAGGGTTTTCCTTGGCGTGGAGGTTTTTTACAGGGCCATATCCAACGGGGCACGTAGGTTAACGGTGGAAGATTTTTTTCACTGTTACTGTCCGACTGAGATCGTTTAGTCCAAATGCATGTATAGCTTTGTGCCCAGGAGCCCGTTGCTAAGGCACGTGTGTGACACCCCCGACTCTAACAGGAACTAGATGAGTCGCTAATTTTTCATGGAGGGTGGCGAGCGTATGTGTCACCCTGGTGACAAAGAGTGCATGCCCGTCGACAAGACATGGGGTATAATGCCCCATTCTGGTATGCATTCGTCTATATTTAGGTTTTTAATTGTGTTGGCTTTACTTGTTACTTTAACCGTCTCCTATTGCAGCTCGGGATCGTCCTTAAGTCACACTTGAGCAGTGGGGTTTTTTGGAAAAAAATTTCAACAAAACCATGTTGTCAAGGAGGACGTGGGCTAAGCTAGTTAACTTAGATACCCTCTACTAGTACTGTGACGGACTAGAATCCACAGCAGCTGCTTGTCGCTACGACCGTTAAGTTCGCCAGCATAAGTCCGTCGCCCAACACATTGGTTTCTTTCTTTGCTTTTAAATTATCTAACTCATTATTTTCGTCCACCCTTGTGCAGAAATGGAGGACAACAAAAGAAGGGCCTACATTAAGCAGCAAGCTGCAAAGAAAAAACAAGAGAAAGGTCAACTCTTTAAGGGGACGAGCCCGGCCATCCTGCCGTCCAAGAGGAAACCGTCAAAGAAGACAGACCATCCTCCGAAAAAACCCAAGGTGATGCCCGATTTAGTTGTTGGGTTAAAGGCCAAACCTAAGAAGATGGCAACTTCGCTCAGCCAAGGAAGAGGTAAGGGACTCATGACGGGTAATGTCCTCGTCACTAAAAAACAACCCGTCCTCCTCCTTGAGGTTTCTCAATATGCACTATAGCATCTTTCGTCTATCATCACAGCTGACGACTATGAGGACTTAAGCAACCACGCAATCGAAGCTATAGGGGAGACGGGTCTTTTTAGTATCGTGCAGGTAACTATACCTGTCTCCTTTCTCTTTCTCTTTCCTTCAACTTGCCTGGTTACTAACCCCTCTTTTGTTTCCAGGTGATGCTAATGATGAAAGGGTGATGGGTCGTTGCCTAAACCATGAGATGGCACTAGACCGCATTACGGCGAAGGCAAGGTCGACAGAGGATAAATTCGTTGAGCTAAAGGCCTAGAAGACGGTTCAGGAGAAGAAGCTGGCTTTGTCAAAGCAAGTCCAAGGTGAGCTGGAGAAGCAGACAGAGGTGTTGTAGCAGGTCCTTGAGGACAAGGAAAAAGAGATCAAAATTGCCAAGGATCATTGGAAGGTTGAATTTAATCAACCATGTGTTGGCTTTATTCCATGACAAATTTGCTTGTAATATAGCACTTAGAAACCTTGTATTTAGGTGGGAATCATGTAAGGGTAGTGTGTGAGAGAGTGTGAAGAAATGCTCAAGACAGTGCAGTGAAGCAGAGACTCGCGGCTAGGACTCGCGGGTGGCTCGCGGCTTGCAAGCCGCCAAAAGTTGCTCACGTGCAGAGCATGCAGGGGAGCTGAACAGTCACGCCACCTGGAGCACTACACGACAAAAATCCAGACTGACCATTAAGTTAGCTCGCGACTTGAACTCGCGACTCAGTCAAGTCGTGAGGTCAAGTCGCCAACCAGCCCTGTTTTTGGAAAAACTGACTCTTCGCATTCCATTCTCACACCAGTATAAATACCCCTCATTCCCACAAAATATGGGTGGCTATTCAGAAAGAAAAACCCTAAGAGAGGTTTCTTCAAAACACCCACCCAATTAGAGAGAGCTACTCATTCTTAGAGAGAAATCTTTGTAGTCTCTTCTCATTCCCTCTCTCATTGTCATACCTATTGAGAGGAGATTTCTATCCAAACACTACCCACACCCATTTAGAGTGTTGAGTGTTTTTGGAGTTTTGGGAAGCATTGGAAGATGCCAAGGATGGCGGATGCTATGGTCTAGTAGCGGAATCCGGTAAGCTAGAAAAGAAAAAGGTTCGGCGCAACCTCGTTGGAGCAAGAAGCTTGGAGGGCTTAGGTACATCGGGTAGATTAGGCTTGGAGGGTCTATTGCTGTTCATGTATCCCAACTACATTTTCTAGTGGATTATTGACCGCTTGGAGGGTGGCGGAGAGGTTTTACGCCGAGGGCTTCGGTTTCCTCTTCGATAACACATCGTGTGTTGTCCTTGTGTTTGCATCTCTCTTCCCTTTATCTTTGCCTTTTATTTTCTGCTATGGATGTGATTTATAATTGGCTTAGATTGATTTCCAATTCTGTTTATAACTTATGTTAAGTTTCAGCACACTAGTTGTTTGACATAAAGCTTGAATTGGTTAAGTTGTAATTTGGGGGTTTAAACGTTCAAAGGTGTTTATACACGTTTTTGAACTTTCAAGCTCCGTCAGGCCAAGGAAGACACAACGCAAGAGTATCGTGACTCCGACACATACTTGATGGAGCTCGGTGGCACTTATGTGGATGGCTTTGATAATTGCCTCCATTAAGTCAAGGCTTCTTTTCCAGACCTGGACCTGTCACATGTTTCCATTGATGCCCAGGCCTAGACCCTAGCTCAGCCTGTCCACTCCGAGAGCACTAACGAACTATTTGCTAACAATGCCCTTACTGACGATCCTCGTGGTGATGGAAAGTCTGCTCCTATTGAAGGCCAAATCCAATCCGTCGAGGGTGATACCCGTCAACCTAAAGACATGCAAATTGTGGAAGAGAAGGATAAAGAAACCCCCCCCCCCCCCCGGGCGCCGTCCAGCAGTAGTTTTTTCTATTTTACTTAATTAAAATGTAAAGTTTTTAAGAACAGTATTTATGTTTAATTTATCCGTTGCTTTTTGTGTCCAGACATCTCCCCTTGTGGGCTTTTGTAGTATACTAATCATTTGTTTTAAAATGCCGGTCTACTTTGGTTTTTATTCCTGTGGATGAATCCGTTCAGTTTATGGTTACATGAATATAACCGTGGTTAGGATAGATTCGCCTGCCTTGTTGGTTCAAGCAAACGTATTTGAATTTGTTCACCTTGTGAGCCTAGTGGGCATGTGTTATCTCATAAGGGTGATCTTGTCCACTTTAGGGACGTTAAATATAATCTTTTCAGGATAAGTTCATCCACTTTGATTTAAATAGATCATTGAGCCCATCCAATTCCCAGGTTTCATCCCTATAGGGTAGATTCATCTAATTCAATGACTAAGGGGCTTATATGGGATCCGTTCACTTTGTGGACTGGAAAACATGTATCTGTCCATTTTAGCAATCCCTGAGGAGGGGTGGAACCCATCCACTTTGTTGACTCAGTAACTTGAATCCATCTACTTTATGGGCTTATCATTAGTCATCCTTTGAGGATGAAACCCGTCCACTTTGTGGACTTGATACTTGAATCCGTCCACTTTATGGACTTAAAATTAAGGATGAAACCCATCCACTTTATGGACTAGATAACTTGAATCTGTCCACTTTATGGACTTATAATTAAGGATGAAACCCGTCTACTTTGTGGACTGGATAACTTGAATCCGTCCACTTTATGGACTTATCATTAAGGATGGAACCCGTCCATTTTGTGGACTGGATAACTTGAATTTGTCCACTTTATGGACTTATTATTAGTCATCCTTTAAGGATGAAACTTGTCCACTTTGTGGACTGGATGACTTGAATCCATCCACTTTATAGACTTATTATTAGTCATCCTTTAAGGATGAAACCCATCTATTTCTATTGATTTAAATTATCTCTCTAGGACGTGCCCGTCCATTATTGCGGACTTGATAATGTAGAAATGTAGATATAAACATATGGCATTTATGAATAACTGCTTTTATTGTGGTAACCATGTGTAAAAATTATTTTTAAAAGATAAAAAGCCTGCCCTTGGGCTCAAAAGAAACTGTAGATAGTAAATTTTAAACAAAAAGGAAATAAACTAGGAATAAGGAGTGTCGTTGCTCGTCTACTGGTAGAACTTCTTTAGGTGCTCTATGTTCCATGAGTGATGCAACTTTTGCCCGTCTAGTGTGTCCAGGTGGTAGGTTCCCTTCCTATGCCATGATACAACTCTATATGGTCCTTCCCAATTAAGTCCTAGCTTCTCCTAGGAGGTGTCTTTTGTGGAGTCCATCACCTTTCTCAGGATAAGATCACCAACTTGGAAGTCCCTGTATCTGACCTTGGAGTTGTAGTGCTTGGCCATGAGATTCTGGTACCATGCTAACCTCTGTTCACCTGTTGCTCTTACTTCGTCCACCAAATCAAGCTACCGGCGCATAACTTCATCATTCTTGCTTTCTTCATGGTTCCCCATTCTATAGCTTGTGATTCCTACTTCAGCTAGGATGACTGCCTCACTTCCGTATGCTAGCCAAAACGGGGTCTCCCCTGTAGGCATCCTTGTCGTTGTCCTGTACGCCCACAAAACACTAGGTAGTTCATCCGGCCATATACCTTTTACCCCCTCGAGCCATGTCTTAATTATTTTGAGCAAGGATTAGTTCTTGACCTCAACTTGTCCATTGGCTTGTGGGTGGGTGAGTGATGAGTAGTGGTTCTTGATCCTAAGTTATGAGCAAAAGTCTTTGAATGCATCGTTGTCGAACTGCTTCTAGTTGTCCAAGACCAGCACCCTGGGTATACCGTACCTGCAAATGATGTTCTTCCATACAAAGCTTTGCACAATCTTCTCAGTGATGGTGGCCAAGGCTTCCGCTTTTACCCACTTGGTGAAGTAGTCTATACCAACTACCAAGAACTTTAACTGTCTAACCGTCGTTAGGAACGGGCCCATGATATCCAATCCCCATTGAGCGAATGGCCATGGGGTCATCATTAGGTTGAGCTCCTCTGTCGGTTGCCTAATGAGGTTTCCAAATCTCTGACACTTGTCACAAGCTTGATGTATGCATGGGCATCCTATTGAATGGTTGGCCAGTAGTATCCTGCCTAAATTAGTTTGTGCACCAACGACTGTGATCTAGAGTGGTTTCCGCAGACTCCTTTGTGGGCTTCTCTCATGACATAGTCTGCCTCCTTGGGGACGAGGCACCTCAGGTATGGTCAGGAGAAGCTCCTCTTATATAGAACATCTTTAATCAAAATAAAGCGAGCTGCTTGAACCTTCAACTTCCTTGCAGCCTCCTTATCGTCTGGTAGCGTACCTTTTTTAAGGTAGGAGGCTATTGGTGTCGTCTAATAGTTCTCGGACCCTATCTCCTGCACACTGGCATTGTCTATTAATGATGAGATTTGAACGAAGGATAATACCTGACCGTGGATGAGCATGTGCTCCATTAAAGCAACTTTAGCAAGTCGGTCAGCGCACTCATTCTCCTCCCTTGGGATTTGAACAAACTTTACTTGGAGGTTGCTAACTTGATCCTTCACCTGCTTAAGGTACTTCTTCATCCGTTCATTCTTGCATTCATAGTCGCCATTAACCTGACTGGTTACCACTTGGGAATCGCAGTATACGACCAAATTTTTAGCTCCCACTGCCTTGGCAAGGTCCGACCCCGCTATCAAGGCTTCGTACTCTACTTTGTTATTGGTCGTAAGGAAGTCAAGATGGACCATGCATTCGATCTTATCTCTTTCCGAGCTACGGAGTACTACACCAACTCCACCTGCTTGCTTATTGGAGGATCCGTTTGTGTGGATGCTCCACTGTGGGCTTTCTTCTACCCCCTGGCCTTCCATGAGAGTGAACTCTGCAATGAAGTCAGTGATTACTTTCCTCTTAATAACCATGCATGGCCGATACTGTATGTCAAATTCGCTTAACTTAACTACCCATAATGCCATCCCTCCCGTTGCTTCCGAGCTACTCATAGCTTTACGCAAGGGCTTATCCGTCAAGACGACCATAATGTGTGCCTGGAAATATGGCTTGAGCTTTTGCGCCATAGTTACTAACACAAACTTAAGCTTTTCCATCGGGGGGTACTTCTCTTCCGCTCCTCAGAGTGCTCGCCTTATGAAGTATACAGGCTTCTACACCCCATCCTCTTCTTTGATAAAAATCTCGCTGACAGCAGCAGGGAAGATGGTTAGGTATAGGAACAGTTCTTCCCCTGGCTTAGACGGGCTTAGTAATGGCGGAGAAGAAAAATATGCCTTCAGATCTTCAAATGTTTATTGGCACTCGACCGTCCATTCAAACAACTTCTTCAATGTGCAGAAGAAAGGTAGGCACTTATCCATTGCTCTTGAGACGAACCTGTTCAATGCAACTACTTTGTCGTTTAGGCTCTGTACCTCTTTGACCGTCTTTGGCGAAGCTAACTCCATTATGGCCTGTATCTTTTTTGGATTGACCTCAATACCCCTTTGGGATACCATGAATCCCAAGGACTTTCCTGCTATCTGTCACCCCGAACGCACACTTGTTTGGATTCAATTTCATGTTGTACGACCGAAGGGTGTCGAAGGTTTCTTAGAGGTCGCTCAGGTGGTCGTCCTCTCGTATGCTTTTTACTAGCATGTCATCCACATAAACATGCACATTCCTTCCAATCTGATGCGCAAACATTTTGTTCATTAGCCTTTGGTATGTGGCGCCCACATTCTTGAGTCCGAACAACATCACTTTGTAGCAAAAGAGACCCTGACTGGTTACAAATGAAGTTTTCTCCTGATCCGCCTCATTCAGTTTGATTCGGTTGTAACCAGAGAATGCGTCCATGAAGCTTAGTAGCTGGTGTCTTGTGGTTGAGTCTACCAAGGTGTCAATCCGTGGGAGAGGATAGCTATCCTTAGGGTAGGCCCTGTTTAGGTCCGTGAAATCTACGCACATCCTCCACTTTCTATTGGCTTTCTTGACCATCACCACGTTCGCCAGCCAATCGGGGTAGTACACTTCTCGTATGAAGTCTGCTTTTTGTAATTTGTGAACCTCCTTAGCTTTAGCTTTGTCCCTCTCTGGTGTGAACACTCGCTTTTTCTGCTGGACGGGAGAGAATGAGGGTGATACGTTCAACTTATGGACTATGATTGACGGATCAATTCCTAGCATGTCCTCATGGCTCCAAGCAAACACGTCCTAGTTTTTCCCTTAGGAACGTCATGAATGCTGGACGCACTGGTAGGTTGGCCATGGTGCCTATCCTCGTTGTTCGTTCTAGCCTAGAATCATCAAGGAATGCTTCTTCTAACCCTTCCACCAGTTCCACTACCGCCTGCTGTTCTTCTATACACATAGTCTGCAAATGATCCTCCATCTCCAGCATGGCAATGTAGCATTTGCATGCCACCACTTGATCTCCTCTTACTTCTCCCACTTCGTACTCAGTAGGAAACTTGATCGTCAAATGGTAGGTTGAGATTACGGCTTACCATGAATTCAAAGTAGGGCGACCTAATATGGCGTTGTACGTAGATGAACAATCAAAAACCAGGAATGTGACATCCTTGGTGTTCTGTTGAAGGTAATCACCGACCGTTACTAGCAGGGTGATCGCTCCCAAGGGATGCTCCCTTATTCCTCTGAATCCTACGAGTGGTGCGTTTGTTAGAATCAACTGTTCTCTCCCTATCCTCATCTGTTGGAACGCTAGGTAGTATAAGATATCGGCAGAGCTCCCATTTTCCACAAGGACTCTATGCGTGTTGTAATCCCCTACATATATGCTGATTACAAGTGTATTGTTGTGTGGGTGATGGAGACGTCAAACATCTTCCTCTGTGTACCCAATTACGGGGTTGTCGATTCATGCCATCTTTGGAACGTACCCCGCCAGCTAGACGTTCTAAACCATTCATAGGTAGGTCCTGCGCACCTTCTTCGAAGAACTGGAAGTTGCACTGCCCCCTATAATCATCTTTATGTCTCCCAAAGGTGGCCTAGGGCGCTCATTTTCTCTTTGGGTAGGTGGTTCTTGGGGTTGATCCATCCTTTCCTTACTGATGAATCTTTGCAACTTCCCTTGCCTAATAAGTGCCTCTATTTGCTGCTTTAAATCATTGCAGTCAGATGTGTCATGACTATGGTCACGATGGAAATGACTGTACTTGTCTGTGGACCTCTTGCTAGGGTCTCCCTTTAGCTTGCCAGGGAACGTCAAGGCTCCTTCGTCCTTGATCTGCATTAGGACTTGGTCAATCAGGGTGTTCAATAGGGTAAAGCTTGTGAATCTTCTAGTGGCAGGCTTCGAGCGTCTTTCCTCCCTTCTATCTCCTGTCCTCGCTATCTTCTGCCCCCTGTCCTGTCGTGGTTCCTCCTGTCTTTATCTCTTCTTGGGCTTCTCTTCGTAAGCCAGTAATGCATCTTCCATGTTCATGTACTTAGTGGCCCTGTAGAGTACTCTCAACATAGTCTTTGGGTCATTTTTGTACAAGGAAAACAGAAAATTACCCTTCCGTAGTCCATTCGTAAATGTAGCCATAAGAATCTTGTCGTCAACTTCATCAATTAAGAGTGCCTCCTTGTTAAAGCGGGCTATGTATGACCTCAGCGTCTCATCCTCCTAGTTCTTAATGCTCATTATGCATGTAGTGGATTTCTTATACCTGTGCTCCCCAATGAAGTATAAGGCAAATTGGGCGCTCAACTCCTTAAAGGTACCAATGGAATTGGGCGTCAACTTGCTAAACCAAATCCTTGCGGGAAAAGCCCAACACATAATCTTGTTTGCCACTCCTTGCAGGTGCATCAAAGTCTTGAAGGACTCCAGGTGATCTAGGGGGTCCTTAAATCTGTCATACCTTTCTACCGAGGCATACGAAACTTTGGTGGTAGGGGGAAAGACGTGACAGATGCGATGAATGGTGAATTAGTTCGATGAACCAAGTCATCGAGGTTGCTAAACACCTGTCCTCTAAGGGCGTTCATCATAGAGTCCATCTGTTCCTTTATGATCTGCATCTTCGCAACTATGTGAGGGGGAGCCATATCTGTGGCGAATGGGTGGCTGGTATCTTGTCGCTCTTGTCTGCTTGGGGCGTTGCTGCCTTCCAGCCCCTCTTGATTCCTTCTTTCAGCGTTGGTTCCTTCCTAGTCCTCCTCCTAGGTGTTAAGTGCTGCATTCTTCTGGTGCAGCTATTCCTTTAGGTCATGATTCTGCTTGGTGAGGCATTCCACTACTGCTGCGAGGGTTTGAACTTATCTTTCAAGGGCAATGGTGCGTAGTTCGTCGTCCTGATTGTTACTGGTTGTTGCCATTGAACGAGTAAGTACCATGCAACCTTTTTTTCAGGAAGCGATAAGTATGGCTTATCTCTCAGATTTCCCACAGACGGCGCCAACTGATGATGCCGAAAATCATCAGTTAGTTACGCAGTTCTCATGTGCTCTAGACAACGCCTGCACAACACAAAACAAGAAGACCTTAGGAGAGTACCAGTGTGGTACCAGCCAAAAACCCTCCAAAGGTTAAGTTAGAAGTCTTTTCACAACTCTAGAGTATCAGAATTGGGGTGAATTATGCGTACCTTATTTTCTAAGGGCTTTGGGTTTTTATAGTAGTCTAGAACCGACCTCCATTTCTTGCGGGGGAAGGTGTTTCGTTACGGAAAAGATCATCATAAATGTGCATATATTACGGGATCCTTTTCATGTTGGAATTCTACTGATTAGGGCTAACCATGGGACACAAGTTATTTCCATTTAGGATTCCTTAGAGCCCACTCAAAATCATGTTGGTACCACGTGGCTTTAGTATCCGTCTACCCTGTATTCATGTGACTTGAATCCATCCATATCGAGGGACTATCCGTCTATTATGGGGAGAAGTCCCTCCGTCACATGTCCCATCGATCTGATGCCCCTCTGTTGCCTTATCTCCAACAGCCCAATAACCTAGTACCGTCGGGTCTACTTGAACGGATCTGTCATGCCAAATTTTGTACACTTCAAAAAACATTTGAGAAGTGACTGCAAATTGAACAAAATGATTTTCATTTTTGTTTTCCTTCTCACAAACCTCCAAATTCAGTGTTCCGCAATTATTTTTTTATTATTTTTTTCCTTCTTCTGCCAACAATCTATCCATGGAGGTGGAACAACGGTGGAGGAGAAAGAGATAGAGAGAGAAACGTAGAGAGAGAGAGAGAGAGAGAAAGTCAAATATGACACTTTTTTTGGTTTAGAGATAGATATAAAATATAATAAATGATGGATAACTAATGAGATCCTAATCAGAATATTAGCATTAATCAGGGTCTTTGTTTTACCGTTGAATCTACTTAAATCCAATGATTTAAAAAATGTGTAACTCTTTAGAGTTACACCATGTGTAACTTGAACTCATCTCATATATATATATATATATATATATAAATGATGGATGAATATGGCTTAGGGTAGTGTTATCGGTTGTTCGCGCTTATTTACTCTTGTTTCGCACTTAGTATAAGTTAGAGTAAAAGCTATCTAGCCGTAATTTTTTATTTGGGGGTCTTAACAAGCTCTTGTAATTTAGCACAAATCCGAGCTTTCAAAGTTATTTAATTATTTTCTCAAAAAAAATTATATTATATATATATATATATATATATATATATATATATATTTTAGATAGTTACAATATGTTCTCCCCCTAGACCTCCAAACGTATTGTGTATGAAAAATTGCCAATTAAGGTATAAGATTCTTGACCAAGAAGTTATAATTGGTCCCAACACACTAGCACTACAACAGTTGATAAAACTTTGATTGCTACATTCTTGTTATGAGTATGGCTTTACATTGGCTGTCAATCTACTACCACCCTCACCCTTAAGCTGATTTTAGGATAGTCTAGTAAAGAATATAGTATGTGATATGTAACAAATGAAGAGTTTGATGCAAATTAAACCAATTGAGTCTTGTAGCTCAATTGGTTGGTTCTTGATGAAGACCAAGAAGTTGTCCCGAAACATCTTCCAACCAAAGGCCTTACATTGAACTTTTCACTTCCCCCTAACTAATAACCTGATGGAAATGCAAGGCAATCTGAGGAAACTCCTTCCGATGTAGAAGAGACATCACCTCTTAGATGAGAAATGTTGCCTCAAAGGAAGGCAAGGGCATTGTGTAAAAATACAAATCTTCTGTACCACATTTTGTGTTCTACTTTATGCTCCACCAATCACAACTTATTACGTGTATTTTTTTTTTCCATTTTAAACTTTGGCTATTATAAGTGTTAGGACATATGTGTTTCACTTGTTAGGAACATATGTCACTACTTTATGTGATTGGCTTATCCTTTGAGAAAACGCACTTTACTTGTATTTGGATAGAATTAGGATGTGTTTAAATACTTCAAGAAACCATGTTTCAAGATCAAGTGTTGAAGCCTTCAAGTCTATCCAAGAAAACAAATTGATAGTGCAAATTCATTAAAGTTCGACAGCTGGCTCGACAGCTGCATCTATCGAGGTTAAGAAAGCTGTTCAAAGACTGGTGTGCTCAACACCTGCTCGACACCTCCTATCTGTCGAGGTTTAAGAATTTTAGAATTCAAATATGATTTTCTTGGGATCCGTGAATATGTTTTTGGGCCATCTTTTCTTCTAACCCTAGACATATAAAAGGATTTTTTTTAAGGGTCGTTAAACAGTTCACAAGTTGTACAAGCATTGAGCAAACTCTGTTCAAGCAATTGTGACCGGAGACAAAGTTCTTGCCCTAATTCATCTCTTTCTCTTGAAGAAGTTGTGTGTATGTGCACCATAGAGTTTTGTGACCAAGCATCTTCTTGATCTTCATCGTGTGGATAAACTGAAGAACTTTGTTCTTAGTTGGTGATTGAAGTCGCGTACTGGGATCCGCGCAATTGGTTAGTCACGTACTTGGTAGTCGTGCATCAGAAAGGGGAATTGTCACTACAAAACTGTTTTTCCCAAAACTGTTTTTCCCCACCTCCTAAATTTTCCCCAAAACTGTTTTTCCCAAAACTTGTTTTGTTTTTCCTATTTTTATAGGGGGAGAAAAGTTATTTTTAGCCTTTGTTGTTTATAGGGGAATTGTTTCTCTTCGTAGGGGGAGTTGTCTCTATTTTCTATAGAGTTGAATTGTTTTGTGTTCCCTTGATTGTCTATTTTCTCTTGACCTTTGTTACTCTTTGTTTGAGTTATCTTTGTCAATTCGTGACAAAAAGGGGGAGATTTAGATATGTGGGAATATGTGTGGAAAATACAAGAATGTTCTGTTTAGGGGGAGTTAACATTGTTTTTGATGTATCTAAACTTCAGGAGAGAGTTAGTTTGCATATTTGTTAATTTACTGTTTTCGTTTTTCTGCCACACGTGCGATTATGCATTTTGTTTAATGTTTCAGGAAATATACAAGTTGATTCAATTGAGCTGCTGTCTACACTTGCAACTGATGGATAGTAGTTAGGATTGAATTTGTTTTTATGAGCATTATTTTTGTAAAGGGCTTTTCTTTGTAAACTTTGAGCTTTTAGTTGTGTTTTGTCATGGATTGCCAAAGGGGGAATTTGTTAGGTTCTAAAGACTTAGGATTTTATGTATTTTGAACTCTAATGTGTATTGTTGGCAAATCATGATCAAAACAAGTTGGTTATTCGTGTTTAGATTTGCTCAAAGTTGGTTCATTTATGTAAAGTTGGAATAAGCTGATACAGAATTTATTTATGCTTCTTGGCCTGGTTCGATCAATCGAATCTTAGGCTCGATCAATCAAAAATCGGGTCAGATGTGTTTTTCTATAGAATTCCAACTCAGTCCTAGTTTGTTTTAAAACATTTAGGGTTTTCTAATTTGCCCTAGGTATAAAAGGCAAACCCTAGCCACGTTTTAATGTTGCTCATATTGCTGTTTGTGTAAATCTCTTGTGAGATCTGTGAAGAGCTTTCCTTTACACAAGTTTAGGATTATCAAGAATGAGATTTCTTCAAGAGCTTGATGATCATTCAGTTGCTGCCATAAGAACTTAAAGAAACACAAGCGGGTGTGCTTGTACTTGCTGGAGAATCCAAGAAAGAAGGAGTTCGTGGTTTCGGAGCTTGCACGTGGTCATGTCAGTAAGTTTCTACTAGTAGGTAGCGATAGGATGTTAATGGTCTAAGTCCTGTTGAACAATTTCGATTCTTTCATAGTGGATTCAGGTTTATCTTGAGGATAGTTAGGTTAAATCCTCTCTAGGTTTTTACTGGTTTGGTTTCCTGGATGATCATATTTTTATGTTATTTATCTTTCCGCTACTTTGCATGATATGATTGTTTTGATTGTGATAACCTAGATTTGTTAATTTGGACTAAGTAACAACTTGGCTAATTACCTAGGTTAATCCAATTGTGTTTTTAAGGGGTCTAAAAACTATCACAAAGTTTTCTAAACTTTGTATCATTTGTAGCTTAGATGAGCATCTCTATGCACAACTAAGCAAGTGAGCTTTGTGGCTCTTATTAGTGATGAGTAAGATTAAGTTATCCCTTGTACTTAACACTCATATCACTCTTTTTGACAGGAAGGACTGAAAAATCCTGAGAGAAAGGCATTAATAACCATCTCACCACAATTGCCAGCCAATCATAATATGACACCTGTATGCTTCGGCATAGCAAAAGTGCAGTGTCAATGACATTAATGTGTTTAGGCATAGCAAAATTGGAATGTCAAATATCATTGGGTATTTCTTTTCTCTCTTTAATATGCCCATGTATGATATGCTTAAAAGAAAAATATGCATAAGAAAAATCAAAAGCAAAAAGATCAAAAATGCTTTAACAATGATTGCAAGTGTGTATTCTAGGAGATGTGGGAGTTATAGGATGTACCTCAAAGGTGATAGTACCCATCAAGCAATTATGATTGTGTGTGAGTTAAAGTGATTTTCTCATATCTCAAATCGTCATAACTTGTATACACATATACAATCTTACGATGTTTTTCACATATAACATGCAATATTCTTTGCTATTCTTGATACATGTGCAGGTTCAATGTGATTTGGCCATCACGAGGTTTTACATGTGTAAATGTATGCTCACTAAACTGTCTTGACTTGTTTTTGAAAAATAAAATTGGTTAGATTTGTTGTGTGTGTGTGTGTGTGTGTGTGTGTGTTTTTTAGGATCCATGTGCTTAAAATTTTTACTGAGAGATGATTTTGAGAGCTTAATATGTTGATTGGATCACTAGTTGAGTTGCATGTTGGATTGCATCCATGTTTGTGTTTTTCACATTTGGAAAAACTGGTTTTAAAAGCTTGCTTGACACCTCCTTAATACCTCCTCGATACCTTGCTGTCTGTCGAGCTTCTTCAGCTTTTTCCTATCGCAATCCCGACAACTCCTTAACACCTAGTGGATCGATCGAGAATGCTTCTGCCTCCTCGATAGCTTCTTAACACCTGCTAGATCAATTGAGATTCTGATCTGGTATCTGATGATGTGTTTGTCGACACCTCCTTGATACCTGTATTTGTAGACGACCATTTCCTCGACACCTTCCTCGACAGATGTCTTGACACCTCTAGACACCTTCATCTGTCGAGATTTACTGGTACTCTATTTAAACTCCCTATGCAATCCGGAACTCATTTCGCTCAATCTCTCTCTTAATACTTCTCTGATTTCTCTCCCAAACTCTCTCATCTCACTCCAATAATTGTTCCTCAAGGTTTCTTCAAGCTTTTTCAAGTTTTTCTTCACTTGGTAAGCTTCTAATCCTTTCACATTCATACATTTCATGTTTTGAAACCTAGGTTTTGGTTTTTTTTTTTAAAATTTTGGGGTTTTTATTGAAATTTTGGGGTTTTCACTTAAATGAGTTTAAAACCTCATACATTGCATCATATTAGCATTATAATAGTATTGTCATGCATTTAGATGTCTGCTATCTGTTTGTGTGCTGATAGGTTTGGATTAGGCTGAGCCCATGATGAAGTTTCTTTTGCATGTCACATGTTCATGCATTTCCCATGTATACATACTCTCTTTTCAATATAATTTTTATATTTAATATTGCTTGGAACTTTTCTGATTGTCTTTCTTTTTCTCCCTCTCTTTCTATTTACGTTAGTCGTGTCTATGGCACATCGGTGTAAATCCACTCCAGCTCGGAACCCTCTTCATTCCGAAGCTTCTTCATCCTCTGATCCTACTCTATCTCATATTTGGTTCCGTGATGATGATGCCTTCAAGGCATTTTTGGAGAATTTTTCTAGACGAGACATTCATTCGGAACGCCAAGTCATTCTGTCAAACTATGCCGACACCAACCTTCCCTTTGTCATTCATAATAGGGGATGAGAGTCATTGTGTGATGTCTCGGTTACCTTTCTACGGAGTTGAATCAGGTGAATGTTCATGTTGGTCGTATTGCACAGCGATAAGCGTCCATGGGTGGTTTTGCTCCAGAGGCTACTCCTTCACCACCTTTTCCCGTGGCTTCTGATTCTGAGGATGAGGATGAGGATGATGATGATGGTGATGACGATGATGCTTCTGCTAATGGGGATGCTAACTTTATCGATGAGATGTCTACTTGACACTCTTACCCCTTATCACTCATGACAAAAAAGGGAAGTAGTTTTGATATGAGAGTAGTCATTCTTAGGGGGAGAGTTAGTATAGGACCATTTTGTTAGGGGGAGTGTTGATATTTTTTGAGGGATGTAGTGAAGATAGTATGTATCTTTTCTTTTCTTTCTTTTTAGATACATTATTCTTGTACATGAGGTCTTGTAACCATTTATTGACATACGTTGTACTTTACTCCTATTTATATTGATGTATGTTTTTTTCTTTCACCTACCCTTCATGTGTTGTTTTTTTTTCTCCCTTTATACATATGTTTCTTATTACTTATATGCAATCTATTATTTCTGTTTCACACAAAGATGCCTTGATAAGTTTTGTTTAAACTGTTTCAAAAATACAGGTTGTCAAAGTCTACTTGCCATAAGCTCTCTTCTTGCAAAGTTTTTCAAGAGTTTGTGTTAGGATAGATTTTATTGTATTCAACAAGTGAATATGAGTTGAGTGATTTATGACTTCTCTAATATGTTCATTTGTTTGTTGTGGTTTTGTCACGGATTGCCAAAGGGGGAGATTGTTAAGACATATGTGTTTCACTTGTTAGGAACATATATCACTACTTTACGTAATTGGCTTATCCTTTGACAAAACGCATTTTACTTGTATTTGGGTAGAATTATGATGTGTCTAAATACTTCAAGAAACCATGTTTCAAGTTGATAGTGCAAATTCATTAAAACTCGACAGCTGCATCTATCGAGCTTAAGAAAGCTGTTCAAAGACTGGTGTACTCAACACCTGCTCGACAACTGCTCGACACCTTCTATCTGTCGAGGTTTAAGAATTTCAGAATTCAAATATGATTTTCTTGGGATCCGTGAATATGTCTTTGGGCCATCTTTTCTTCTAACCCTAGACATATAAAATGATTGTTTTAAGGGCCGTCAAACAGTTCACAAGTTGCACAAGCATTGAGCAAACTCTATTCAAGCAAATTGTGACCGGTGACGAAGTTCTTACCTTAGTTCATCTCTTTCTCTTGAAGAAGTTGCTGTATATATGCACCATAGGGTTTTGTGACCAAGCATCTTCTTGATCTTCATCGTGTGGATGAACTGAAGAACTTTGCAACCGACAACCTTCTTAGTTGGTGATTGAAGTCGTGTACTAGAATCCGCGCAATTGGTTAGTCACGTACTTGGGAGTCGTACATCAAAAAGGGGAACTATCACTACAGAACAAGTCCAATTAGGTATTGGGGTAAGAGTTCAACTGTAAGTTGGTAGGGTACTTGGGATTCCTTTACTTGTAACCGCTTGTTGTGATAATAATGGAGTTTCGAGAGTGGTGACCTGAAAATCACCCGGTGGGGTTTTTGCCGTTAGATTTTCCCCATTCATAAACAAATCACTGTGTTTTTTATTTTCCGCTGCATAATTAGTTTATTGGTAATTTTTTTGTACTACCACGGGTTTTCATGATAAATTGATTAATTAATAACTTGGCTAATTAATTAATTAATTTCTATCACAATGGGTCATTCAGTTTGTGGCTTATCAAATTTATGGTAAGATTCACAATTCATATGAGAGGGAGGAGTACGCATTTATGATACTAACGTAGTATTCAATAATTTTCCCTTTATTAAGTACTCTCGGAGTACAATAAATGCATACTCACCCCTCTCACATAACTGTAGATCTCACTAATTAAATTTATGATAAGACCCACAATTTATGTGAGAGAGAGGAGTACGCATTTATGGTACTGCCGGAGTATTCAATAATTTTCCATGATTGTATTAGAATCAGAAAATATTGTTTCAGTTATAAAATTTAATAGTGAGATCTAAAAGGATATTTCTAATGTGATTTTATATATACGACTCACCTAACACTTGTTTTAATTTTAGAAATCAATTACCTTGCGGAAAAATCAGTTACATAAATTTGACTTATTTGTCATGAGATTTAATTTGGCCGAGCAGATAACATAATTAAATACTATCATAATTCATAATCAAAATCATCTATTCACATGATTTAACCATAGTGCCATCTATTCAACTTTTAAAATTTGAGGTATGTAATGCCATTTTAACTTTTAAAATTTGAGGTCGAGAAGGGAAATGAATTTCTCATTAAGACATACTAAAAGTTCAATAAGTGTATAAAACACCTTAAACGTTTAGACTCCCAATTTACAAATTATCAATTCAAGCTTAATATCAAACAATTAATGTGCGGAAAATGAACATAAGCTTAATACAGAATTGATAAACAATTTAAACCAAATAAATTCACATCCACAACAAAAATTAAATGGAAAAGATTAAGGGAAGAGAGATGCAAACACAAGGACAACACTCGATATATTATCGAAGAGGAAACCGAAACCCTCGGCGTAAAACCTCTCCGCTGCCCTCCAAGTGATAAACAATCCACTAAAGAATGTAGTTGTGATACATGAACAATAAAAGACCTTCTAAGTCTAATCTATCCAATGTACCTAAGCCCTCCAAGCTCCTACTCCAACGAGGTTACGCTGAACCTATTTCTTCTTTAGCTTGTCGGATTCCGCTACTTGACCATAGCATCTACCAATATGAAATTGGTCCCTTCTTAACTACTTCCCAAACACCAAATGGCCTCCTCACAGATATGGTTATGGTGAGAAAAGGTTTTGGTAATGTACCTCTCAAGGATATGACAATGGAGAGAAAGAGAGTAGAGGAATTTGAAGAGTCTCTATGTGAAGATTGTAGATGAATCAATCTTGTTTTTCTCTAGAGTTTCTCTCTCAAAATTCTCTCTGGAAACTCTCTGAATATCGTGGGCATAAGGATATATATATAGTAGGGTGAGAAGGAATGTGAAAAGTCAGTTTTTCCCAAACAGGGTGTTCTGGTGACTTAACCTCGCGACTAGGTTAAGTCGCGAGTTCAAGCCGCGAGCTAATGGCTTAGCCAGTCTAGGACTTTTGTCCTGTAGTGCAACAGCTGGCGCAACTCTTCAGCTTCTGGCATGCTTGACACGTGTGCACCTTTTTAGCGTCTTGCAAGCCACAAGCCACCCACGAGATCCAATTACGAGTCCTTGCTTCTTTGTACAATCTTGAGCATTTCTTCACACTCTCTCACACACTACCCTTACATGATTCCCACCTAAATACAGGGTTACTAATTGCTAAAATACAAGCAAATTTAGCACGAAATAAAGCCAACAAGATGGTTGATAAAATTCAACCTTACACATACAACTAATAAAATTCAATATGGCTAAACAGATGGCAAATTTTAAACAAATTTATATTTGAATGCAACTTTTCATATGATTTTATTTGACTTAGGCAATAACTGTTTCAGTTTTTGAAATAATGACCAAGTAGTTATACGTTTTTGAATGAAAATGGTATTGCTGCCATTAAAGGTTGTCTTAGGCAATAACGATTACACATAAATGCTATTTTTTAACACAAATACAACCAATATTAATTGGAAAAATATATAATGTGTAAATTTAGTGTTTATAGAGAAAATGTATTCATAGGTGCGGTTTGGATCCGACTTTTTGCGAGTCCGCGTTTTAAAATCACGTTTCGTTTTTTTTTTTAAGCCGCAACATATGACTTTTCTCTAATGAACAGTGCACCCGTGCACTGTTTACAAGTTCCACAAACTTCACTTTTTAACCACTTTTTCATTAAAAATGGGTCCCACAGTACTATTCACACGTTTAAAAATTATTTTACTACAATATTTTCAGTTTCAGTTTTCAATTTCAATAAAATAAGTTATATCCAAACAGACCCATAATAATTTAATTAATAATGCATAGGAGCACCTAAAGCAGCATCAGCATTTGCTCATCATAGAGTGGACGCACGCGTGGGAAGGGCCCCCTTTTGCGCTAAAAACCAAGAATATAGCTTCACGTTTTCAAACATGAATGGAGTGTTCCATTCAATTATCTTGGCCCGCACGTTTGAAAACCCCAGTGGAAAGAAGCAGCTTTGTTAGAGTACAACAAAATGAAAGCAACTTCTGTAAACAAAATATTAGTTCATTTACCAATTAGTTTACAAAGTAGAAGAAAATATTATAGAATTAAAGAAAGAAAAAAAGAAAAAATTTAAAACATATCAAATTCCATATTTTCATCTATCTTTTTTTTCTATATATAATTTATTAAACTTGATGATGCCGAAAAATCAACAATAAGTCACACGATCCTCACATGTTCGAACAACACCTACGCAATACAAAAAGAGAAGACCTAGCAGAGAGCACCGGTGTGATGCCGGCCAAATATCCTCCGAATGTCAAGTTAGAACTTCTCACAACTTTAGAGTGCCAGAGCTGGGATGAATTATATGTACCTTGGTTTATGAGGATTTTGGGGTTTTTATAGTAATAGAGGGTTGATCTCTCTTCCTTGGTTTAGAATTCCTTTCCTTATAGAAGTCTTTATAAGGGATTTTTACAGAACTCCTTTCCTTGTAGGAGTCTTTTTGGATTAACATGGAACGTGGGCCTCAAGATATTTCCTTATATATGCAAACGTGGAAACTAAACTAAGCTATGCTAGGCTCGTCAGCTTCGCCTGCTCCCTTCAGCTTTATTGGCGTCAACTACACATCCTCTTAGGTATTCTTGTCAGCTTCAAGGCACACTTTGCCATCATCATACCGTCATCACTTGCCAATGGATGCCAACGGATTCGTTTGTGTCGTCGCTTCATGCCTTTGTTTGGGTAGGTATTAACGTTATAATTTTTTCCTTACCAAAACCTATAAAAGAAAGGGAAAAAAATCCAAAACATTTCAGATTCACATTTCCAAGTGTAATAGATAATAAAATAAACAAACACTTTTTTAATTCCCCCAAAAAGCAATCGCTCTTCATGTGGACCCCTTCTTGATAAGTAGTAGTAGTAGTAGTATGAGTGTGAGTTTGGATAGCATCATGCGGTAGGCGTTTGTATTTTTCCTGGATCCCGCGCACTGTTCACGAGACCCATAAATATGAAAAACGCAAAACTGTTCACGGGACCTATAAGTACGAAAAACGCAAAAAAAAAGCAATAAATTTGGGTCCCACGAATACTATTCATAGTTTAAAAATTATTTTACTACATTGTTTTCAATAATAAATTTTTAATTTTCAATAATAACCGATATTCAAATAAACCCTCATGCCACCATATTCGGCGGGCTATAAGCCCTACACGAACGGACCCCAAAAATAAAAGACCAAGCAAACACTCCAAAAGTACCAAAGTCAAACCACTGCTGCTACTATTGCGGCTAAATTTTAAATGGGATAGAGAGGGTGGGCTTTGTGGTCCGAGGTTGTAGTTATAGAGCGGGAGACTCAAAGACTCAAACTAATAAGATAGTGAGCGAGTGTGAGAGATAATAATAACTGGACCTCTTCAAAAAGTCCAATACCCAAAAAAAAAAAAAAAATCTCAGGTTCACATTTTCAAGTGGTAGATAAAATAAAATAAAATAAAATAAAAACCCCAAAAACATATTAGATTCCACATCTTCATGTATCTTTTTTAAATATTTTTTAATCAAAATTATCAAACCCGTAAAATAAAGAAGATAAAGAAAAGATAAAAACCAAAACATATCACATTCACGTTCAATTATCTTGGCCCAAAGTATTCATGCCTCTACTTAGAGCCTATACCTTATCAAACAATACTGAGAACTCATAAATAATTTTTTTGATATTTTTTGTTAGTAAAGGAGGACAAATATTTACCTTGTGGATTTGTAATTTAAATAGATATGACACATTAATTATAGAATCTAAAAAATAGTCTCAAAAGTGAGGGGATAAAGTCAAATTTGTGAGACCGAAATCAATTTGATTACAAAATGAAAATTTTGAGTTTTAGTTTAATATCAAGATAACATTAAAAAGAAACATAACTCAAGTTCCTTCCTAATAGACTTGTGTTTGGGTTGACATTTTTCGGCCCTATTTACCCGGACAAAGATGGACCATATGATATTTGGGGTGTTCATTATGTGTTTTTTTTTCTACCACATAGACCTAATTGGTCTCCCAAAGTAACCAAATACACTGCCTTGCACTATATACTGTACTGAGTTGCATTGAGCATTAAATCTTTGGGGTGGTTGCTTTGTTTGTTCGGCTTTCGAAAAAGAAATTTTTGCGTGTCTAAGATAGGGAGAGAAGTTTTTTTTTTTTTTTAGAAAGATACGATAGCTTTTATTGCTTAGGACTGAATAAAGTAAGTATAACGAAAGTAGTAAACTGGAGACATATTTCCAGTGCAGCAGACATGCATACCCAGTCCAAAAAGCCGCCCGTGGGGCTTAGCTGGGATTGTAAAAGAAAGAACAATACAAAGTAAAATAAAACTACAATATGAGGCAAGAATTCAGTGGCTGGTTCGTGCTTCAGTGGCTGGTTCATGCTTCCATAAGTCTCTGATACTCCGTTAGCAAGGCTAAGGCTCCATCCGCAATGACCTTTGGGTGCATCTGTACTCTTTCAAAATAGAACTTGTTTCTAGCATTCCATAGGGCCCAAGCCGTGATAGCCCAGACTTCTATGTCACTACGATCAAGTCTATTCTGCAGCATTCTAAACAGTACGAAAAAATCTGAAAACTCATTTGGACATTTCTGCAATCTCCCCCTTACAACAGCCCATGTGTTGCGAGCAAATGGACATTCCCACAGCACATGACAAACTGTCTCGGGTTGTTTCTTACAGAACTCACACAGTGGATCCACTTTTACCTTCCTCCTATGCAGATTCTCCCTTGTGGGTAATATGTTGGAGCATGCTCGCCACAGAAAGTTCCTGACTTTTGGGGGTACATTCAGAGTCCAAATATGTTTCCAAACCTTTTCATTACTCCGATTATGAGAGCTTTCTCCAATTTGCTGATGAGTTAGCTTTAGCACCACCTGGTAAGCAGACTTAACAGAGAAGTCATGGACCTTATTTGCCTTCCAAATCACTCTATCCTCTTCCTCTACCCGTGTGAGAGGTATCGCCAAAATTTCTTGGCGAGTAGCTTCAGAAAACAGAGCATTCACTTTACCTCGATCCCATTGCTTCGTTTGTTGATCAATAAGCTCCTTCACGCACATATCTTCCAGTATATCTCCATTCAGTTCCGGGGGGTGAGGGAGCCATTCATGGGACAAAATTTTTATGGTTTCACCGTTGCCAACCTGCCACTTTGAACCTGCCAGGATTACCTCCCTCGCCGAGAGTAGACTGCGCCAAACATACGATGGATTGTGGCCCATCTCAGCATCCAAAAATGTAGTGGTTGGAAAGTATCTGGCTTTGTAAATACGGTAGAACAGAGAGTTCGTTTTCTGGACCAGTTTCCATGCTTGTTTAGCGAGTAAGGCTAAATTAAAAGCGTGTAAACCTCGAAAACCCATTCCGCCCATCTTCTTCAACTTGCACAACCTGCTCCAACTCATCCAATGAACCTTCTTCTCATTCTTCAGCTGACCCCACCAATATCGAGCCAAGATAGAATTGATATCCTCACATACTTGCTTCGGTATTTTGAAAATACTCATTGTATACGTTGGTACCGCCTGAGCAACGGTTTTTATGAGTATTTCTCTCCCCGCCTTTGAGATAAACTTCTCTTTCCACCCAGTTACCTTCTTTGAAACTTTTTCCCTCACACCTTTAAAGGTGTTTGTCTTAGACTTTCCGGCAATCATGGACAAACCGAGGTACTGCTCACAGTCATGAAAAACTTGTGCTCCCAACATGTTTTGCACAGCCAGCTTGATATTTGCCCTTGTGTTTTTGCTAAAAAATAGGGCTGTCTTCCCTCTGTTAATGGCCTGACCGGATGCTATCTCATAACTATGTAATATGCGCAGAAGATTCCAACATTCCTCAATCTTGGCTTGACAGAATAACAGGCAATCGTCGGCGAAAAGGAGATGAGATACACAAACTCCCCCTCGGCAAGAAAGTATTCCTTGTATCCTTTTCTGCTCCTCGGCTCTTTTTATCATGGCTGAAAGACCCTCTGCGCATAAGAGGAACAAGTACGGTGATAACGGATCGCCTTGTTTAATTCCTCTTGTGGGTTGTACATAACCTTTAGGTTCACCATTTATAAGGACAAGGTATGAGGCAGTATGAATAGTCTCCATTGCAAGTGTCACCCATCTCTCATCAAACCCCAATCTAATCATCATCTTCCTTAAAAATAGCCACTCTACACGGTCATAAGCCTTGCTTATGTCCAATTTGATTGCCATCTGACCATCCTTTCCCCTCCTTCTATTCCTCATTCTGTGAAGTACTTCAAAGGCAACGGTAGTGTTGTCCGTAATAATTCTTTCCGGTATAAAAGCACTCTGAGCCTCAAAAATCACTCCTGGTAGAATCTGCTTCAATCGGTTGGCTAGGACCTTGGAGAAAAGGCGAGAGATCACATTGCCTAGGCTGATGGGCCGAAAATCACCTAGACTTTGCGGATCATTCTTTTTGGGCACCAGAACAATGTGAGTATAGTTTATTTTACGCAATAAGCGACCCGAATTAAGAGCAGACAGGATAGCATCAGTAACATCATGCCCAACTATATTCCAAAATTTTTGGAAAAAGAAAGGAGACATACCATCCGGCCCCGGCGCCTTTGAGGGGTGCATTTGAAATAAAGCTCTCCTTACCTCCTCCCTTGTGTAAGGCTCCAACAATGCATTGTTCATGTCATCTGTAACCCGTTTATCCACTACTTCAAGGACATGGCCAATCTCTTCATCTCCAGGTTGGCTTGATGTAAATAAATTTTGGAAGTACCCCACAGCTGTGTCCACAATCTGTTCATCATCCGTACACCACTCCCCTGTTGCATTAAAAACTCCCAATATCTGATTCTTACGTTTCCTTTGGGTGGCTCTTTGGTGAAAAAACTTGGTGTTTTTATCCCCGGCAGGTAACCATATTGCTCTAGATCTCTGTCTCCACGCCAACTCTTCATGGTGCAGAATGTTATTAATTTCTGCCTTCGTTTCCCTTATCCTTTCTAACAGTGTTGGATCGTTCCTACAAGTCAGCTCTTCTAGCAACCATTGCTTTTGTTGGAGGATGACTTTGGTATTTCCAAAAGCCCTCTTTTCCCATTTAATCAAAGCCAGCCGTGTATTCCTTATTTTCTGAAAAAGACAGAACATTGGACTGCCTCCCTCTACCCTTTGCCGCCATCCTTCTTCAACCACCATTCTACACTCCGGGTGGGAAGCCCATTTTTCCTCAAATCTCCTGGGAAAATTCCTTTTTCTCTTCACTTCGCTGCTTGCTTGTATAGCAACATGATTGGGATGTGGTCCGAATAAGAAGCAGAGAGATGAAATACTTGACTCCTTGGGAATAAGTCTCTCCAAACTTGATTTGCACAGGCCCTATCAATCCTCTCCTGGACAAACTCCACTCCAGGCCTGCCATTATTCCATGTGAATTTACCTCCTTGAAAGCCCATGTCAATCAAATCACAATGAGCTAGTGTATTCCGGAAAGCTAACATTGGTGAAAAAGCCTTCTCAAGCCGCCCTTGCTTCTCATCAGAGGATAGGATTTCGTTATAGTCTCCTATGCACACCCACGGCAACGACATCCTAGAATGGAGATGGCGCAACAAAGTCCAAGACTCATGTTTGTGGCATTCCTCAGGGTACCCATAAAATCCAGTAATCCTCCACGAAGAACCTGAGTGTGTTTGAATGATAGCATCAATATGATGCGGAGAGTAAGTTTGTATATGCAAGTCAACATCATCTTTCCAAAGCATCGCTAGGCCACCCCGTCTTCCTCCCCAGCTTCTGTCACATGGTACTACCAACCCCCCTTGATAGTGTAATTCCTCCTTCAACTTTCTCATTTCATCAACCGTTTGCTTAGTCTCCATGAGAAATATTATTTTGGGTCTCTTTTCCCTCACCAAATTGGAGAGGACATTAACTGCGCGTTGGTTCCCAAGCCCCCGGCAGTTCCAGCTGAGGTCATTCATTGCAATCGGCGGGGCTGGCATCCAGCCTCCACCGTTGGATTAATTGTTTTTTCCATCTGCATCTCAATCCTTGCCTTCTTGCACTCTGTTTTTTCAGGCTCTGCGACATCTTCCCAAGCTCTATGCTCTCTCTTCAAACCTGTTTTTTTATCAACATTCCCTTCCTCCTGTTTGGCCGCCTCACTTTTACGTAAACCTTTCTTTCTTGTGGCTTTTTGGTTTATTGGGCCGATTGCGTGCATGGGCAGAATTTCAGCATGTGGTGAGTCACGTTGCCCAGATGTACTCTGTTTAGCATTTGTTTCTATTCCAAACGGAATAGAGTTAGTGCCGTAATTAAGAGGGACATTATACAAATTAATACCTTGATTTGTGGCTTCAAAAGATACTATGTTCCCCTCATCTAAAACAGAGTCCTTAATTGTAGGGTCAACCATCATCAACTCTGTTTCCGTTGAAGTTGCTTCCAAAACGGATGGGATTTTATTTGCCTCATCATTAATCCATGATTTTTCGGCATTCTCATAAATGATCATTACTCCAGAATTTGAATTGGAAGTCACCGCCCCCTGTGCCAGACCTCTGCCACGGTCCGCCCTGCCATTCTTTTCATTCTGCTGTTGAAATCCTTGTGGACGTCTCCCCATGTTCCCCTGGCCGCCTCTGTACCCTGCTTTCATCCATTCTCCGTAAGGATTCTCCCCTACCACCGACTCCGATGAAACTATGCAGAATTTTTCGTCATGGCCCAACGTACCACACCTGTAGCACAACCCGACCAATCTCTCATATCTAAACGCCACTAGTACTTTATCCCCCTCCGGACTTATCACCGGACTGCCTCGACGTAGAGGTTTGCTTAATGGAACCTCCACCCGAATCCTGAGGAATCTTGCTTGGTCTGCCGAGAGAGCTTTTGAGTCTACAGCCACCACTCGGCCTAAACCGCTTCCAATATCTCTCCCTGCATCTTCGTTAATGAGGTCGAATGGTAAACCCCATACTTGCACCCACATAGGAACCGTTGTGAACTTCACTGATCTCGGCGTCATCCCTTTCTCCCATCGTCTCAACACCAAGAGCTGGTTCTCAAAACTCCATGGGCCATTATCAAGGACCCATTTCATTTGGCTCTCAATGGAAAATTTGAACTGGTATAATCCTTCTCCAATGTCCACTATTTTCAAGTCATTCCCCATCTTCCACACTGATCGTAGTAAATTCTTTACCGCTCTCTGATTAAAGGTTCTGGAACCCAGAAACTTGCCAATAAGACTGAGTGACCACTCCTCTAAAATTTTTTCTCTCTGTGTTGATCGGATTGTTATTTCCTCACCTTCCTCCACCGTGAGTTTCAGCTTCTCTATCCGTTCTATAAAGTCAGTATCCATTACCCTGCCCACTATAGGGATAGTAGGTTAGGCGAAGAAAGACTCTCACCTCTCCCTTAAGGTTTGGTGATAGAAAAAAACTCACCTAAAGTGAGAAGAAAACACTCCTACTCAGAGGAGAAGAAAATTTAAAGTTTTACGCGATTCAAATGGATGTGGATCCCACCTTCAGTCCGCTTGAGAATCTCCAAGACAAAGTTCTGTTTTGGCCTTTGAAAATATGTGTGGTTTCTTTAATTTCCCAAAAAATAAAAATATGTATTAGGTTAGACTTGTCTCTTTTCCAGCCTTCCAGGCAGTGAGCCTATTAAGACTAAAGTAGATTAACAAAGACTATAGATAGGGAGAGAAGTTAGCAATGGGTGATAATTAACTACTACAAGAGGGAAAGCTAAATAGTCAAGTCCACAGCTTGTTTAATTTGGATTTGGTTTTCTTTTTTTTTCCTTTTATGGCTAAATTAAGGCAATCCTGTTTGGGTCATTTGATATAAGTTTTTTTTTTTTTTTAAAAATTAATGTTTTTTATTAAATGTTAGCTAAAGGACCAAGTCTTCATTTTATTCTAAGCCTTTTCTATACAAGTTAAAAACTCCAAAGTTAGAAAATTAGAAGGAAAAAAAATACCCTAATGTTAATTAACAAGATCAATATTGTGATTTATTCTTTGTCCCCTTTTTTTAGTCCTTTTCTTTCTTTAAGTAGAACAAAAATGTCGTTGGTGTACTTGATAACATGTTAGATTTTATGAAAGTATGGAAAAAGAGAGTATGGAGAGAAGAAAGAGAACACGAGGATTACGTGATTCGACTGAATGGTCTATATCCACAGAGGCAGAGCCTTGACAGCTACCTCTTCAATACAATCGCAATTCATACTTACAATGAAGCCAATATAGGGTATTTATAATAGGCTAAACCCTAAAATAGTTATACAATGACCATGGTTAATTTATAGTACAAATAGTATTCTTGGCTTGAACATCAAAGGTTGAGCTTGGACCTAAACTATACTTGGGCTTATGCTCTAACATTGGTAATATAGTAATACTTGCCCAGAAGAAGAAGTTAAAATATACTTGGTCCAAACACACTAGCATTACAATAGTTGATAAAACTTCGATTAATACATTCATGTTATGGGTATGGTTTTACATTGGCTGTCAATCTACTAGTACTACTACCCTGAACCCTCATCCTTAAGCTAATTTAAAGACTGTCAAGTAGAGAATATGGTATGTGACATGCACCATAGGAAGAGTTCAACACAAATTAAACCAAAGAGTAAAGATTGTAAAGTGATTAATTAATAGCTTCTCCTAAGGTGCTTGATGAAGACCAAGAAGTTTTCCTGGAACATCTTCCAACCAAAGGACTTACGTTGAACTTTTCGCTTCCCCATAAATGCCCAAATGGTAATGCAAGGAATTATGAGAAAACCACACCCAAAGAAGAAGAGGAATTTCCGCTCGGATGAGAAATGTTGCCTGAAAAGAAGGCAATGGGCATTGTCTTATTACTAGCCTCAGTATACTTCAATATCTTCCAATGCCAATCAATGCCCAAGTGTCAGATGTCGACCTTGTTGATGCGAGTGTTCACAATTGAGAATATAATTTCTTCATATATAAATTCCGCAATATCGATCTACACCATACCTAAGACAACTACCACTTGGGCAAAACTGACATGAGACAGAAAGTGTGCCTATATCGTTCAAACCACCTGAAGATTTTGAAACCAATAATATAACAGTGAATATGGTAGACTATTACACAAATCTTCCTCTAAATTTATAATTTATGTTTTTTAGTTTAGATTGTTTGACAAAAAAATTTATCTTTCATCCTGGTATTTCTAAATAAGACAATGAGAATTCAAATTCCCCAACCTCAACTATTAAATTATCATAAAAGCCTGTTAAATTTTGGGTGCATAGCATTAAAGTTGGAAATTCCACCAAAAGTTTCAAATTCACCTCCCCCCCCCCCCTTCTGACCCTGCCACTCGGGTAAATCATATCCTCTTCCTTCCCATATGGAAGTAAAATGAGTTATCATTCCTTATTTTAAAAAATAAAGAACGTTAGTTGTTTTTAAATGATGTGACACTATATTTACCTTTAGATTTGTTAACTATCAAATGTCTACCATTTACAGATGATTGAGATTCCTTTTTGAGATTCCTTTTTTGCGGGGTGGGGGGAGACTTAATACTCATCTGAGTTTTAATAATGGTCCAAACCCAACATAGGAAAAAAGAATGCCAAATCATATGGACCACATTGTTAAAATAAATAAAGAAAAAGAAAAGGAAGAAGTAGATATTAATGGATTCTTGAGATGGCATATATTTATGTTCTAATTAATTTCTTAGCAAATCAAGATCTATTCAAAATAATGAATAATGTATGAATTAAGAAATTGTGATAATAGTTTGTGTAAAAATAACCTCAGGGGCAGGGGAGGATCGGTTAAATGCTTTGAGTTTTTAGAGCATCCTTCTAAACCCTTCTTTTTCCCATACCATCAATTTCTAAAAGTGAAAGAGCAATCTTAAGCAACCTTAACTTGTCTTCATCCTCTTGATCGTCATCCATGATGGATGAAAAGCTTTAAACAAGTGTATCACCTTCTTGCATTTCAGAAGAAGACTTGGAAGGTATATATAGAAAAGTCGGGCAATAAAACCGACGATGGAAATTAAAGAATAGTAAAACGAAAAGGATATTTATGTCATTTTATATGACTCACCTAATATTTGTTTCTAATGGCCATGTGGAGAAATCAGTAATACAAATTTGACTTATTTTTTATGAGATTCAAAAACAAATAGCAAAATTAATTACTATGAAAATCCAAAAGCGTCTATTCATGTGATTTCATCATACTCATGTAACGCCTATTCAAATTTTAAAATTTGAGGCATATAATGCCTATTTAACTTTTTAAATTTAAGGAATGTAACACCTATTCAACTTTTAAAAGTTGGGGCATGTAATGTAACATCTATTGAACTTTTAAAATTTGAGACATGTAATGCCTATATAACTTTTAAAATTTGAAATATGTTACACGCTTATTCAACTTTTAAAAATTGAGACATGTACTACCGCATACCTTTAGTGCGATAGTCACTTCACAAGTATAAGTGCTTGTGAAGTGTGAGGAGCAAGGGCTGGGGTTCAAGTCTCTAGAAGGGAACTTCACACACATATACACTTGGATAAGGTCAAAGTAGAAATTTTATCTTGTATCCAAAAAAAAAAAAAAACTTGAGACATGTAACGTCTATTCAACTCTTAAAATTTGAGGTTGAGAATGGAAACCAATTTAACATTAAACAACATTTAATGTGGCAAAATTGATAGTAGATCTGAAATAGACTGAAATTTGAAAGGATCTTTTCATGTGATTTTATTTGAATCATGCAATAATTGTTTTGGTTATAGATATTAATACCAAGATAAGAAATGATGTTTTTTACGTGATTTTATATTTATATGTCTCACCTAACATTTGCAAGAGCTGGGGTTCAAGTCTCTAGGAGGGAACTTCACACACATATACACTTAAATTATATTAAAGTAAAAATTTTATCTTATATCCAAAAAAAAAAAAAAAAAAAAAACTTGAGACATGTAACGTCTATTCAACTCTTAAAATTTGAGGCGAAGAATGGAAACCAATTTAACATTAAACAACATTTAATGTGGCAAAATTGATAGTAGATCTGAAATAGATTGAAATTTGAAAGCATCTTTTCATGTGATTTTATTTGAATCATGCAATAATTGTTTTGGTTATAGATATAATACCAAGATAAGAAATGATGTTTTTTTACGTGATTTTATATTTATATGACTCACCTAACATTTGTTTCAATTTTACAAATCGATGACCACGTAGACAAATCAATTATACAAATTTGACTTATTAGAATCAAGGTTTTTAGACCCGGACCATTCATTGAACCGTAAAAGGGAGAGGTTCAAGGTTTTTGAGGTCGAACCGAGGTTGAACCGGGGTCGAACCGTGATGACATCATAATTAATTTAATAATTAATTAAAGCCTAAATATAGATATTAAATTTATAAAACTAGCAAAATTGACAATATATCTATATATGTGAGGGAAATTTAATGATTTTCAAGCATATATTTAATAATTAAATAAGAAATTTAATAAAATAAAATAATAACCATGAAAACATTAAAATTTATGATTAATTTTTGAAGTAAATTTGAATATCTTTGAAGGATTTTAATTATAATTTTTTTTATTTCTTGTAAGAGATGGATAATTTAATTAAGTAGAATAAAATTGTAAAAAAAAAAAAAATTGCTAAGGGGTTGGACCGCACAATTCTCACCAGTTCGTGTGGTCCAACCCCGGTTTTAGCAGTTCACGAAATTAACAAAAAATCCGGTTCTTTAGGCTTAAAAAATCGGGTTTTATCCCGATTCTCGGTTTTCACGGTCCGACCTTCGGGTCCGATCCGGTTCTGAAAACTATGATTAGAATGAGATTCAATTCGGCAGAGTAAATAAAATAATTAAATAGTAAATACTATCAAAATTCGGAAGCATCTATTCACATGATTACATCATACCAATGTAATGCCTTTTCAACTCTTAAAACTTGAACCATTACGCACACTCAATATGATGGTCACTCTACAAATATAAAGTTTGGCGAGAGGGGCAAAAGTCTGGGTCCAAGTGGTGTAAAGAGAGAGGAAAGTAAAGTCCGGAGTTTAAATCTCTAGAAGAGAGTTTTATACACATATACACTTAGATTAAATTAGAGTTGAATATATATATATATATATATAAAATAAAATAACTCTTAAAATTTGTGGCATGTAATGTCAATTCAACTTTTAAAATTGAGGCCAAGAAGGGAAATCAATTCTCTTTAAAACATACATCTAATAATTTTCCATGTGGCAAAACTGATAGCAGATTTGAAACAAATTGATATTTAAAAAGCAACTTTTTATATAATTTTATTTGACATAAGACCGATGGCAGATCTGAAACAAATTGAAATTCAGTATGCAAATTTTTATATGTAACTAGAAACAGAAGGTAGAAAATTGAATCACTACCTTCTTTTTTTTTTTTAATATGACGTAATATGTTGAAAAAATCCATCAGAGTGCCATTGGATTGGAGAATCATAGTATTGTGAGTTTCAGACAACAATTGATACATTATTCCTAATTAACCTGTCCTCAGAATGTCATCCTAATAGAATTAAAACTTAAATTCTTAAAGAGCAAGCCCAATAGAATTAATATTTAAAAAGGGTAACAGGCTATCTACTTAAATGCCTCCTTTATTTTCTTATCAAGTTAACATTTGCAGTCCAAGATATATTATTAAGTAATATATCACTAGCAGAAAAATATGAGCTCTAAGATCCAAACATCTACCAAGAAAATCAACCACATCTCACTTACATGGGAAAACTTGACTATCATTTCAGAAAGGAGAATTTACACACATTATACAGATAATTGGGACAAATCCTACCAGTTTAACAAAAAAGCACAAAATGTGTCACAACTCACCAGCCAAAATTTCATAGAGGAATTAATCCAACTATTGCACTTTTGCTTTAAGATTTTCTTTGCAGAATCGTATTTCAAATCAGGTACTAATAACATACCGCAATGAAGCTCCATAGCTTTCAATTTAGTAATTGAAAACATGAAAATTGATATTCGACCAATAGGGAAGATTGGATGCTGCAGCTGTAAACAACTATGAAACCCATGAAAATGTGCTCCCTAACACCATTGAATTTAACTACTAGCAGAGCCTGCCTGCAGGGTCTAGGGTTGATTGTGGTGGCACAGCTTCAAGAACTTAGGCATGTGGAAGATGTTTCTACAAATTAATTCTAAAAGGTCACAATTGCAACCTTTTGAAAACTTGGAATTACAGATTGTTGACCAACTATAGGCATGTACAAGAATAACATAAGGAATGCCCCCTTTTTTCGGTAGTTGAGTGTCAACTGTCAAGTAATCACAGGAGATGCCATTTCTGAATTAGTTTCATTCATTTATCCACATATCTAGGTTTCAGACATGCAACACCATCCCAAAACCACAGAAGGGGGGGGGAAATTCTGCTCTGTCAAATATATGCTGGAGTTTCCAAATTGACTTACACTTAAACAGAATGAGATTCAGACAGCTTGGGCACCTTGAGCTTCCAATACTTTTTGCATTGCATAATGACATCTGAAAAGTATTAATTCAGTTGAGTACATGGTATCAGAGCAACTTCTCAGACATTTCATATTATGTATAGAGATTATACTAAAGTATCCAAGAATTCACTAGTATTACCTCCAAGGGAGATGGTCAAGAAACATAGATGGCGACACAATAATATCTTTGAAGCTTTCTCTGTTTGCTATGTAAGCTTTATAACTTTGTGCCTTATCTAGCACAGTACAGCATTTCCACAGAGATGTATGTGAGCTTCTTTGCTGTGGTACCATGTGAATTATAAGGCCTGGCAAATACAATTCTGGGGGATCCCCAGCTGACCCATTTTCAGATCTTGGGACGGTTTCCATAAACTGAGATATGGGGTCATCACGTGTATTTACAGTGGTTGCAATAGGATTGGTGAATTCACCATCATCGATTTCAATAATAGAATCATTATTGTCAGCCTCATTCCAGAGGGAAAACCCTTGATGCTGTCCCTCGCTTACTGCAGTGGAAGTGGGAATTGCTCAAATAAAAAGATTATGCTCCCTAGTTACAATAGGTACACCCATGAATGCTATATGATCCCAGTAATTGATGGCAAAAGTAATAATTATGAATCTTTCAGCATAAAATAAAAAATAACCAAAAAAAAACCCTCCACCCATCCCATTTTATTTGTGAAGTATTCCATTTTTGGCTGCATCAAAATATAGAGAATTTTGAAAAAATTGAATATATTTTCCTTCAAGAGACAATATTAAATGATGGCCCCTTAAAAAAATTGATTTTCTTTAAATTGGACAAATATAATGAGATAGAGGGAGTATCATATTAGAAATAAAACAGGGATACCTGGAGAATCATTCTGATTCTGAATTTGACTTCCATTGATGTGGTGATTGAAATCTTCAGCTGTGATGGCCCCAGAATAAAAATCTGAAGCAGGATCTTTTACCTCAGTCCTGTTTCTCTGATAGTTGCTCACATACAAAAATCGGCGTGCAAGTTGAAAAACCATGGTGGTGTCAGTCTTGTTATCTTGCGACAGTGCTGTAATTGCAGCTGCACGAAGCCTCAGGATGGATCCAATTGAAAGGTGAGCTGAAAATTCATTGTTGCATACAGTACTGCAGAAGGTTCAAAGACTTAAAACATACAGAGAAAAACCTACAACAATAGAATCACTTGCCTTGAAACTATGAGCGGCATGGTGTAGGAATTATATGTACCTTGTAACAAAGTCTGAACAAGCATTTGCAACAACTGAATCCACACACGGAAGGGGCCCATACGCATAGACATGTAAATTTGGGTATCGGCTATAAAGCTGTGCACAAAAGATAGGATATTTAGACAAACAAAAAAAGATTTCAAAGCAATCAGAACAAGTTCAGAAAAAGAGAAGGGGGAAAAAACATTAATATTAGCCCTTGTCTGATTGAATGTCTAAGTAGTATAGACTTTTGATTGATCTTATATAACAAAGTGGGAGCATCCAATCATTTTCCTTAACAATGGATATCAAGAATTCTTCCATCGCCAGCTGCTACAGAGCCTAGACCTTTTGATATCTAATCTTGTGTTTGTCATCCTATTCATAACTTTTATCATTCTTATCGCTTGTAACATATTTTCCATCCATTCATTTGTATTTTCTCCTCTATTTCCATTCCTTGTTCCTATGTGCAAGCCTCACCTTCAGTTAGGTCAAAGACTCCAATGTATGAATGATAATTGGAAACTAACTTGTCCAATTCCAAGCAAACACAGTTGAGTGCCACAGGTCATATTAGCACAAATTATCCTAATAGTACCATTGAGCACCAAAAAGGTTGTTTAGTCACTAGGAGCAATACTCATATGTTTGCTGTGGATTAATTTTAAGCATTTTCTCCTATGGCAAGACTCAATTCTGTTTGAGTATTATTTATAGAGTGGCCTGAATATTAATTAGATATTAAGAATACTTGTTACCTAGTTATGTGCTTAGAGGAAGGCAAACTAAACAAGATTTTCATGTTGAAGAAAGCAATTTATTGTCTTAAGAGGTACACTAGGTTTTGGGTCTTTATGGAGTACTTGGGGCTATTTGATAAATGGATGGTTTAGGGTTTTGAAGTTTTGGATTTATGGGTTTAAAAGGTGACAAACCAATGTGTGTTTGCAAGGTTTTCAGGATTCTAGGAATTTAAGCAAGGATTAGAAAAAAAATAAACTTCTAGGCATCACACCTAGAATTTCCCTGGCATCATGCCTCGAAGCAGGTTGTATCACAAGGGCCTCAAAAAAAGCTCCATAGCTTCGGAAAAAATAGAAATCTTATTCTTCTCCTTCAATAGAAAGTATTAAATCCATATAAATAAATTGACTAATACCTCATCCAAGTGGAACATGGACTTCTCAAAACTCCTAAAAAGAGCTCAACGTGGACTCCGTGGGCTTTTACTACTAAACTCCTAGGACTTATGCTACTAAGTCCAAACTAAATAATTAAACTCATATAAAACCAAAATACGACCCAATGGACTAATAGAAACCAGAAAATTACATATCCGCAACTAGTATATAAAATTAAATTAAAATTAAATTGGCTAGACGCTGCCTGCGTCACATTTAGACAGTTTGCTGCAAAAGATGAGTACAAGATTATGATCCATATAGCATGTGGGATGTTATGGGTGACATCTCTCCTAGGAAAGGTGGGCTTTTCTAATCTTTAAAAAATAATAATAATAATAGAGAAAGATAATAATTTTTTAAAATATATATATACACACACATATATATATACACATGTTACATGATAACTAAGCAGCAATGTATATGCCATTTTGTCTGAATTATGGTTATGATAAAGCAAAATGCAACATCCTATTTCAAGCTTTGCAATCAATTAGAATTTAAAAGGTAATTTTTGTAAGACATTAAGGAAGAATAATTTTTTAACTTCATACTATGCCAGCATGATAGACTTCCATGATCCAGCTTGCAGGGGGGAGTGTCAAGAAAACTACGTGAATGAGGCAAATCTTGTACTTTTACAACAACATATACAGAGACAATAACATCATGTCTCTCTTCATCTTAGAACTTCATAATAGTCATGAAAAAGAATATTAGAATCCTTTTCATTTGCTTTTAAGTAATAAAGGTCAACTCAAGGTTAAAATATAATTTTGATAAATCTAAAGGTCATGTGCCATGTCATTTAAAATCTCAATGTACTAAATAAGGAATGATAACTGATGGTGACTCAATTTAAATGATCTAGCACTAAGTACACCTTTAGATTTGTAAAAATCAAATCTTCACCAAGAATTGACCTTTTTCATTATCAAAAGCAAATAGAGAGAATCCTTGTCCAAGATTAGCATACATGCCGAACTAAACAAATACATTCTTTCAAGAAAGGCCATACTTTGATTCCTAGCAATGCACCAATTGAACCTCCAAGGGAATGCCCCACTATGCGAACATTATACCCATCACACTCACATCTAGCTCCAAGCAATGAGGAAAGGTAGCCACTTGACTCTGCATCTCAATTTACATCACGTTGTCCAAAGCGAAAAAGTAGTTAGGCACAATGCAATTTGCGGTAAAATTATGTCAAAAACAGAAAATTTCAGTGTGAAACAATTATAAAGGACTTGATGAAATGAAAGCAACCCCTATTTCACAAACTTAGGAGTAACAAGGTTTTTAACTAGAAAATATAAGAAAACTCATAATATGAGCAATTATATCACAAAATAATTCATATAAGACATCCTAAATCATCATTAATAAAGATGCCAGCAGACATTGAACTTCTTCAGATTAGAACGTTAAGATCTGCAACCCAGGCATTCGCATTGCTTGTACAGAGGTTGTAACCCAGGCATTCACATTACTTGGACCCGGTCTAGGGTGGTCAATTTTTATCAAAGGTTGTACACTGAGTTAGTTTCTTGGCGCCCTTCTATGGACGGTTTAGAGTTTGCTAGAATTGAGGAGAATGAGCAGCTTGAATTAGAGAGGGATTTTTCTAAGGAGGAAGTGGTAAAGGTTCTTCATGAGATGGAGGGTGATAAAGCCCCAAGTCCTGACGATTTCACTATAGCTTTTTTTCAAATATACTAGAGTGTAGTGGAAGTAGATGTTATGGTATTCTTTGATCATTTCCATAGGAGCTCAGAGTTTGAACGGTCTCTAAATGCTTCTTTCTTATCTCTGATCCCCAAAAAAAATAATGTTGTAAATATCAAAGATTTTAGGCCTATCAGCCTAGTGGGCAGTGTGTATAAGTTGTTGTCTAAGGTTTTAGCTAACAGATTGAGGCGGGTGCTGGATAAACTTATTTCGGAGTCACAGAATTCTTTTGTTGGTGGCAGACAGATTTTGGAGTCAGTGCTTATTGCTAATGAATGTCTAGACAGTAGACTGAAATGTCATACTCCCGGGGTGGTGTGTAAGCTAGACATTGAGAAAGCATACGATCATGTGAATTGGGATGCTTTGTTTTATCTGTTGGAGAGAATGGGCTTTGGGGATAGATGGAAGAGATGGCTAAAGACTTGTGTTTCTACCGTTCGCTTCTCAATTCTGGTTAATGGATCTCCTACTGGTTTCTTTGGTAGCTCTAGAGGTCTCAGACAAGGCGATCCTTTGTCTCCCCTTCTCTTTCTGTTGATCATGGAAGTTTTAAGTCGTGTCCTGAAGAAAACTGAGGAAGGGGGTTTCATTCAGGGTTTTCATGTGGGTCCTGTTAATTCAACTGGTATCCGGGTTTCTCACCTCCTATTTGCTAATGATACCATTCTGTTCTGTGATGCCTCTAGAGAGAAGATTCTTTCTATTAGGCTAGTTTTGACTTGTTTCCAAGCTTTTACTGGTCTAAAGGTGAATGTGGGGAAAAGTGAAATTGTCCCTATTGAGGAGGTGTGTAACATTCAGCATTTGGCTAATATCCTTCAATGCAGGGTGAGCAGTTTACCTATGTTTTACTTGGGTATGCCATTGGGTACTTCGTACAAAACAGCCTCTATTTGGAATCCAATCCTTGAGAGGATGGAAAAGAAACTTTCAAGCTGGAAGCGACTTTATTTGTCAAAGGGTAGTAGACTCACCTTGCTGAAGAGTACCCTTTTAAGCCTTCCAACATATTACCTTTCCCTTTTTACCATCCCTAAAGCTGTGGTGACTAGATTGGAATGCATCCAAAGGAACTTTTTGTAGGGTTCATCAGTTGAGTGTTTCAAATATTCTTTGGTGGCTTGGGAAAAGGTTTGCTTACCGCGTGAGTTGGGTGGTTTAGGAATTCGAAAGTTGGTGCCTTTTAATCAGGCCCTATTAGGGAAATGCCTTTGGAGGTATGGCCATGAAACCTCGCATATGTGGCGAAGGGTCATTGCCATGAAATATGGGGAAAAAAAAGGGGGTTGGTGCACTAAAGCTTGTAGTAAGGCCCGTGGTTATGGGTTATGGCAGAGTATTAGTGAAGGGTGGGAAACTTTCTTTAAGCATTTCTCTTTTGTGGTGGAGGATGGTTCTCGTATTCTTTTTTGGCATGATAAGTGGACTGGTGATGTTTCTCTCAAAATTCTTTATCCTCAGTTATTTCTGTGTTCAGCTAATAAGGAGGCTTGTATTACTGAGGTGTTAAGCCCTCCTGTGGGTGATATTGACAGAGTGTGGAGTTTAAGTTTTCATAGGGACTTCAATGATTGGGAGTTGACGGCTTCCTACTCCTTTCTTCATTTCATCCAAACCCGAATTCCTAGGGAAGGAGGGTGTGATAGGCTTTGTTGGGATCTTAATGGCAGTGGGAAGTTTGATACTCGGTCCTTTTATCATAATATTCGAAATGTAGCTCCTTCAACTTTCCCTTGGAAAAGAATTTGGAAAGTTAAGGTTCCTAAAAGGGTGGCTTTTTTTATGTGAACAGCAGCTCATGGTCAGATTCTAACTTTGGATAACCTTATGCTTCGTGGTCGCCCTTTGGCGAATCATTGTTGTTTGTGTTGTTGTAATGCGGAATCTGTGGATCACCTGTTACTTTTTTGTCCGATAGCTCATTCTTTGTGGATGTATATGCTTCGGTTGTTTGGAATGGAATGGGTCATGTCAGGTTCAGTTGTGGACTTATTATTTTGCTGGTATCATTGGCTTGGGAAGCATAACTCAGATATTTGAAATTTGGTTCCAGGATGTTTAATGTGAACTATTTGGACTGAACGGAATCGCCGGTCTTTTAAGGATGAGGAGAAAACGGTGGTTCAGTTATTAGAGCATTGCCAGCAGACCCTCTTCGATTGGTCTCGTTGTTGGGGCTATTCGGATTGTTCTACCTTTTTGGATTTTCTTTCCTCTATTAGTATAGATTAGGGGCAGCTTCTGTCTTTTTGTTTCTTTCTTCCTTTGTTCACTACCGTGAACTTTGTGTGCTTTTCTTGCTATTCTTTTATTAATAATATTCTCTCCTTACTTATCAAAAAAAAAAAAAAAAAAAAAAAAAACTTCCCATTATAAAATCTTTAGAACAAGCTAAGTTCTCCCCTCATAAAAATTTTGAAGAATAATGCACCAAAAGGGTTACAAATTCATACATACAAAATATGTAATATTTTCCTCTTTCCAAGGTCTAAGCTTCAATATTCATCAAGCCACTGTTACAAGGTGTATGGTGAATTGATGTGGACACCAAATCAAACCTATTAATGTTGATTGATATTATTGGACCTATTTGACTGAATGTAATTGATGTTGATGAATGTTGATACGTTTTGGGATTTAATTTTCTTCTATTCTCACATTTAATGTAATTGATTACAAGTTATTTTCTTTCCTTGTTAAGATAGAAATTAATTTTCTTTCCTTCGATGATGTAATTTAGGCGAACTATTTTAAGGCCCCAAAATGCAATGTTTATGCAGCTAATCATGGATTTATAATATTTGGGTTAGGAATTTTCTTCCGGTGCTTGGTGCAAATTCCAAGCAAAATCATGTGCTCATCCTTAGGTTCAAATCATGATTGGTACTTATCAATGTTGGTAAAAGCATGAGCCACACTTAGGTGCAAAGGCCTCTTGGAGCCTAGGCGTAAAGCACAAGGCACGCACTTGGAGTAAAGCACAAAGCACAAGTGTGCCAAATTGAAGTGAAGTGTACCTTTAAAAATAATAATTTAAAATTTTTAAAAATAATTATTAATGAGAAACAATCAAACAATCATATTATCATATAAATTGATATAAAACATTTTATATAATTCATATAACATTTATATAAGCCCTACTTTTGCAATTTTAACACAAAAATTGCAAGTCAAGTCATTTTAAATTTTTGGATCAGCTAACATGAGTACTTCAATGTAACACCCTTTCTTAAATCTCCGATAGCCATAATGCCCTATGACTAATCATTAATATTAGTTAATAATTTAATCACTTATGGACCATAAGTATTTAAGAATTAGTATTTTAAGTTCAACAACAACTACTAAAGTAACTAAACAATTACCACGAATATATTATATCATACTTTTTTTTTTCATGAATGAGCTAAAGAATATGAAGACATTAGCAGTATTGTAATTGGTGTGAAGTAGATATTCAAAAGCAAAAAAACAGAATAAGAGGAAGAAGCAGAAGCTGGGTGGGTAATTGTTTCGGGGAGGTAAAACCAAGAACAAATAAAAATAAAAATAGAGAAGAACTATATGTCTTTTTGATAAGTTATGACAAGTTATGCTCAAATTTATGTCTTTTTGATAATTAAGTTACACTAAATATATGCCAAATCAATGGTTTAATATCAATAATGTCAAGATCCTAAAGTTTTAATTCAGTTTTGGTTTTTTTTTTTTTTTAAATATAAAAAAAAGCAATAAAGCGTGCTTCTTTGAGTGCGCCTCACTTTACAGGCAAAAAGCGCTAGAGCCTTGGGGCATTGCTCTTTGCACTTAAGTGCGCTTTTACCAACACTAGTACTTATTCCAAGCAGTCCCAAGTGCTGATGCCTAGGTCATATCTATTTTTCTATTTTAACACTTGATGCTAATTTCAAGCAAACCCTAGGTGCCAATTCCTAAGTCCTATCCCTTTCTATTGTTCTTCTTTTATTTCCCAAAAAAAACACAATCACCTCTTAAGAGTCTATTGTCCTGCATCATAGATATTTTGCAAGTTAGCTCAAATTTGAATGAGAAGAGAAACTTTAATGAAGCTTAATCACATGTAATTTTTTCTTTCTTCAAATAATTTTATTCCATTGGTGTTAATACCATTTTCCATTTTGAGAATATACACAACTAACCCATGTATATATGAATTTATATATAAGCCAAATTTAAAATTAAAAAAATAAATTGTAATTTTGTTGAAGCAAAGAAATAAACAACAGTCAGAATCTCAGGATGACTCAAAGAATTCAAAAAAATTCATATTAAAATGGTCAGTAAAACAAAGCTCAATAAGTTTGAAGGAAAAAGGTCATAAGTTTACCATGGTCAAAAGCAGTCCCATCAATTTGCATGAAAAGATCCTGTGCAGCCTCAACTATACCTGAGTGACCATAGTGTGGGAAAGATGAGTCCACGCTGCACTTCACAACAGGATCAATATCACTTGAACTGCAAACAATAATGCAGAAGTTTCAAAACCAGCGGAACTGTTCAGAAGAACAAAAACCCACCACAAATAAAGGCTTTTATTTTATAGTTACAATGGCGGAGAGGGGATTTAAATTATGGAAGTTTATGTTGGAAACACCAGGAAGTGCCTATTGGACAAAAACTAATCACAAATAAAGCCATTTAAGCAGATTAACACAAATTTTCAGAAAATCAGGAATCTAGAAGAGAACAATTATGCAATAAATCAAATTAGAGAATTTTGAATTATTTGACTTTGGTCCCACCAACTTAACTGCAAAACCCACAGCATGAAGAAAAGAAGATGCTTTGGCAGCAGAAACTAGCCCC
This sequence comes from Quercus robur, assembly GCF_932294415.1. NCBI lineage: Eukaryota > Viridiplantae > Streptophyta > Magnoliopsida > Fagales > Fagaceae > Quercus > Quercus robur. The sequence goes on along the minus strand of NC_065543.1, from coordinate 14,334,758 downwards.
TTCCTCCAAATGCTTCTCCTTCAACATTATTTTGCAATTCAAGACCTGCTCTCCTTTTCTATCTTTATCTCAAAAAAAAAAAAAAAAAAAAAAAAAAAAAAGAAAGAAAAAGAGACCTGCTCTCCTCTTCTCTTCTACTAAAGGCTAAAAGTCAGACTGTAAAAAATGTAACGGATCTTCATATTGCCAGATGTTGAAAGATTGAATTAAGTTCAAAGACCATGTAAATGTGATGAAATACAAATCCAAATTTTGAAACTTCTGATTTGTAGGGTCAATGTTTGAGAGATTCCATGACCATTTTTTTTAATCAACAGATATGGAAATTGCAATAGTAGATTAGTGTCAGAACCAAAGTACAATATTGACTACAATTTTTTTATCCCATTTCTTTATATTCAGATCTGCCTTGTTTGACGTTGGCAAGTGGACCCAGCTAAATCTCGGTTTCCATGGATGGAGAAACAATCTATAACAGTCAAAGACCATGGAAACTATTGGAGTACACGTCCCTAGTTTCAACTCATCAGCGTTGAGGCCCTAGTTTGGAGTACACCCCTAATTTTCAATCAAGTTGTGATAATATGTTTAAAAATTAGCTAAATTTCAATAGTTTTTTTTTTTTTTTTTTGGATAGCGTAGAGAACCTTTCAAAAGAAGAGTTCTTTGGGCCCGCCTATGATCAATAAAACTTACAAGTAACTGATCCCACCCACCATTCAGTAGATATTTTTTTAATCAAGGTTACTAATTTTTACAAATTTATTATGATAATATTGAATTAATTATGGCATCACCTCTGTTGAACCTGCAGCAGTTCAACCCCAAAACCTTGAACCTCTCCATTTCATGGTTCTTTAAAAAGTCCAGTCTTTAAAACATTGCAACAGGCCCGGCTAAAAAGGAGTAACTTATTCAGACAAGATTTATTTTAAAATTTTTTTTTTAAAAGCCTTAGTAGGATGTAAAATTGAACATTATAGAAAGTTACAGACTCTCACTGCAAGATTTTTTTTTTTTTTTTTTTTTTCCTTAAGTATTAGAAATTTAGAACATACCCATATTTTGTCTAGATGTAACTTAGACGGAAATTTGACAATACAAGTTCTAAGAAAGGACATTAACTAACCTACTGTGGAATGTTAAAATGCTGAAGCTTTTTTAAGGATCACCTAAGCAATGATTCATCATACACTCACCCATAAAAATACACAAAAATACATAGAGAGAGAGAGAGAGAGAGAGAGAGAGAGAGAGATACTTCATCAATCCATCCAAGTCATCTGCAGAAAGGGCACACTCCTTACATAAACCATCAGTTATGAGATCTTCAGCAGTCTCAGTTCCTCTTATAGCAATTACTACCGATCTCAAATGATGCAGAACCACAATGAAGTATGCAGCTTCACATTTTGCCTGGAATACAAGGTAAAGAAAAAGAACCAAATTGAAATTATATGTTGCTGGTAAAGCATAACATAACAAATCAGAACATGGCATGCTTAAAAACAAAGGAAAGAATATAGACATACTAGACACTGAAAAAGGCACTTTCAGAATTCCGAAAACCACAAACATCAAAAAAAATTCAGCCATTTAAGACCACAAAGTCACGAAACTCTCAATTACAGATGTAGGTATATGCATGCATGTGCACGTATTATTATAGTGCTCCTAGAAATTCCATAAGAGTTTCTTTTCCTTTTTTTTCTTTTTTTAAATTTGATTGAGGTAGGAGAAATGTTTTAGAACTTGGAACATTCAATGAATTCAAAATTTGAGAGGATCAAGGGTTGGAAATCCAAAAAATCAAGCAAACCAATGTCTGACCATGACATCATAAATACTTTAAAAATTTTACTATAATAGAAATAAAAACTAGGTTTTTTATCTATATAAGTAACACAATTAATACCAGGAGAAGCTTTGGCCTGAAGGTTAGGCAGCAAAATAATCATAAAGTTTGGGGTTCAAGTCATAGCATTTATTTTATGTTAATTTTTATAGTAGAGTACATTTAGTGCTAACCATACAAAATATTAAAATGGTCTAATGGTAAGTACCTTGCATATCTATCGCTTCATTTGAGACTCTAATCTTGCCATTATCAATATACACATTTTTTCAATAAAAATCCAGAGGATACACTCACAAGCATGACCGGGCAGTTCGTGATTTGGAGGTTTCAACTAGTCAGCCGTTAGACAAAGTCTCAATATTCGGTTTTGACCTAGATATAAAAATGTGTAACCAGACAGGAAAGCAGACCAGCTCCTGGTTTAATTGTCCACCAGCTAGTCCAGTTTCCAAAACACTGAGTAGAGAAATAGCAACATGCACAAAAGAAGAAAAAAAAATATATATATACATATATATATTTGTGTGTGTGAAATTGGTTGACCATTTTTTATTGCATTATCTGGCAGTTAAGGAGTTCTCAATTATGTTGATGGGAGATTCCTAGAAGTCACAAATTAACTTCCTTGAATATGTTCAGAGATAGCAGTAGATGGTTAGTCTTAAAAGTCTGCCTCTGTGCTTAACATGAAGCATGTAGAAGCAGAGGAGTACTATATACTTCCAAGGGAACTAGCATGCCTATAACAAACTCAAGTATATTTATCATAAAAATATTTACTCAAAGCCTCTGTCACTATTACAAATAATAACAGAGATAACGACCTCCTTGCCTCAACCCCCTCTAGCTACCAAAAAAAAAAACCATCTGGACTTAAATTAAAATAAAAAACGAACTGTGAAGACAAAATATTATCCAGATCTCCATTTCTTGCCAAATCCAAACAGCTCCAGCAAATACAGTAGGAAAAGCCAATTGACATGATCATAGGCTTTCTCCCAGTCCAACTTGCATGACAGTCCGAGTAGTCAAGCCTTCAATCTACTATCAAGACATTCATTTGCAATCAACATTGAATCGAGAATATGCCTTCCTTTAATAATTGTATTTTGAGATTGGTAAAGAAGCTTCACTTGGACAACCTTCAATCTATTAGCGAGCAACTCCACCTACAAACTTCTATATTTTTATGCTTTTAGATGATTTTATTTATCAAAAAAAATGTATAAACTTTCAACTAAGCTAATGGGTCTAAAATCCTTAACGTCTGAGGCTCCTAGCTTCAGAATAGGAGCAATAAATGTTGCATTTAGACTTCTCTCAAGCAACCTGGATTCATGAAACTCCCTTGAGTGTATTCACAAACCACTTCCCAAAAATTTTGAAAGAAAGCAATCACGACACCACCTGGACCCAGTGCTTTGTCCCCATTCAACAGTATAATCGTATTCGTATCTACCGCCTCATCTACAGTTAATTCTCTCTCCAGCCACATAACATCTTTGTTCTCTAGGAATATGAAAGATAAACCTTCTAGCGAAGGCCTCCATGACTCAGTTCTAAATACACACCTTATAAAAGTATACAATGGCATCCTATATCTCTTCCTGAGTATCCCAAGTACGCTCCCTACAGGAAGATTACTCCACATGCTAATCTTCTGATGAATATTCCTGTGATGAGAGTTCACAAGGCAATGGAAATATTTCATGATTTTGTCCCCCTCCTTTAACCACATAGCACCCCAACTTCTGTCACTGAGATTTCAGATTTCCTCTAAAAGTTATTTTTTCTAACCCAATTCTCCATTGAGAGAGTCCCACTATCTTCTCTTCCTTCCAAGATTCACATCTCATTTAATACCTATTTTTCCCATATTCCCATATCTCCCAATACCTCCTTATTCCATTTCTGTTAATCCTTCTTCAAAGCTCTCAGCTTACTTGTCAAGATATAACTAGGAGTTTCTTGGCTTGTTTTCAAACTTAAAGTGAGATTTCATTGAAACCTCCATTACCAAGCACTATTGCACAATGAGCAGAGAGAATCAGGGGCAACACATTTTGGTTATATCTGGGAAGTGCTCATCCCACTCAGCCGATAGCAAACAACTATCTAACCTAGATTTGGAATGAGGCTCTTGGTTAATGGACCGGTTGTACTTTATTTGCAGAAGAGGCAAATCCACCAAACCCAATTCCAATATAGAACCCCCACATGGTTGTTGTATGTCCTCCCAGCCCCACCCCCCACCCCCCCTCTCCCAATCTCTCACTAGGAAAATGCACCACATTAAAATCGGCTCCTACACATTCTAGCAATTCCCACCAAGCACCCCCACCAGTTGTCATGAGAATCTTCTATCAGTATACTAATTAGGGCCATAAACATCAGAGAAAGCCCAATCAAACTAGTCTATAAGACACCAGAACTTGCAAGAAATTGCGTGCTAACCTTTGACGCAGTCCAGAATTTCAATTGCCCAATTGTCCCACATCAGTAATAACCCCACAGTCCCTTCTGCTTCCAAAATCACCCATTCAACAAACCTATTCCCCCATAGACTCCTCACCAATTCTCCATTCTCCATTAGTTTCTTGCAAACAAATTAGCCTCGCCATTTCAAGAGCATTTCTACTGCAAGCTCTTCTGCTTATTCAGGCCACTGACAATCAATTAGATGATTTAGATTCATTAAGACAGTGTTAGACACCTTGATCTGCAAGCACCTGCCACCAGATAAATTCCTTGTCTCTCAAAACTAACCAAAGATGTCAAATTCCTTAACTCTCTACACCCCTTGACTGGCCTCTGATGCTGCTTCACCTTCAACCCATTTTTCCCCTTTGGCCTCCACCTAGCCTCAATGGCCTCAAAGGAATGGATAACAACTCTCAGAACAGTGGCAGATGCACAAATCATTTAATCCCTTTAAAGAACTTACCTATATTGTTCCAACTTTAGTTCCATTCAAAGATTAACGGATAAAGAACGCTCATGGGGAAAGATGAAATAAATAATGAGAAAATAAAATGAGATAATTAAACATTAGATTTTGTACTTCTCTCCTTTCTACTGGTCATTTATACTAGAAGCCACCATGCAAAGGCTTCCCAATCTCCCCAAAATCGGACCATGCTTAGTTGTAATGGAACAACAAATCAAAAACTGATTCCATGTTTTCTGAGGGGAAATACCCCTTTGATTATAAAATTTTACCAATGGAAAACTTATCAAAAAAAATCAATGTAATCCGAACCTCATGAGTGTCCTGCTGAGCTCTAAATTTTATTCATAGTAAGAACAGAACATCTTTATTGTGATAGTTAGGGTCTGTAAGAGAAATAGAAAGATGATATTATGGGTTGTACTCTTTTGTTGAATGGGCAGTACTCTTCTAGAAGGGTCTAGAAGTTTCTAGTGATGATGTTTCCCTAGCTGTCTCATTCAAGAATATTCCTTGTCCTATTGTAACCACCTTTTCCTATATAACAAATGGAGAGTAAGAGGGTTGGGAATCAAGAATTTCCAGCACCTCCTTTCAATAAATATCATTCTAATTGTTTTCTTAAATCCTCCCTTTCAACAGGTTTGAAATTTTTTTTGCATTGATCATCATCATAAAATATCAAACATGGAACTTGTTTAATTATTTCTTGATTTACGAGCAAGAATCAAGATAGCAACCCATAATCAAGATTTAAATTGAAGTTTTATACACATAAAGAAACAATTGGCATAAATCAAATTTGCACCCTAGTTTAGAAATTTTACGGCACTAAATAAGTAATGTTTGATCTACAAACCCAGTCTGCCATTTTTTTTTGGGGGGGGGATAAGCACAAACCCAATCTGCCATGGACCACATAAACAAGGAAACAACAGAAAAACAATAATATTTATGAGCAAACCAACTAAGTATATGATTACATAAAAATTTTCATAAGAGCTCTCTGTTAATATGCATGGATTGAAACAATGGCTTAATGACAGCTTGTATTCAGCAAAGTTAACTTTTGAGTTTTGACCCTTTAATGAACGAACATGCTCCTCACCTGCAATATTTTTCTTTTCTTTTCTTTTTGAATAAGTAATTTCTCACCTACAATCCTAAGAAGTGGAATGATGTGATATGTACATGGATAATGACGTTAATGGCCCCAGACATGGCAAATACTTAATCTTTGAAATGTCCTTTACATACCAACTAAATCAATGAGAATTAATGCTGAGTGTAAAAATGTTTTTTTTTTTTTTTTTTATAAGTAGTGTAAAAATGAATTATGATATAAAGCCACATCTGTTTAAGCTATTGCTGTCATGCATGGAAACATAAGACCATTAAAATAAATCACCTGGTTAACACGCCCATGTCTAAGTACTTCTGGGGATAAATTAACATATTTTAAAAAGGCTGCTGCATGGCCTCGCCACCAGTTGTCACCATCAATTTTGGGCCGCCTAAGAAGAAGAAATAGAATCATAAGTACCAAAAGATGCAAGACAGTATTTTTCTAAAAGATCAAGGTCTAAGAATGCTTCTATATTTAAAAAATAAATAAACCTGAAAAATTAAAAATTTTAAAAAAAAAAGAGTAAAAAGACCAAAATAATGAACTCAAGCACCTACAGTTTCTTTAATCATGTCTAAATTATAATGTCACAAATGCATTTAAGCAAGATACCCGATGGATTAATGACCTGTTACGAGTCCAGGGCGTCAAAATCCCTTGCCTATAAAGCCATGCACAAGGAAAAAATAAAGGATTTCTTCCAATATCAAGTAAAGGACCCTGCACCATGTAACACTTTCAATAAATTAAAAAGATAAACTCAAAAGGCTGATATAATAAAATTTTAATGCAATACCGTGTAAGCAGCTACGGCAAATTTATGAAGAGCTGCAGCCTCCTTAAGGCGTTCTTCAGGTGCCTCAACAACATCGTCAAGTGATTTTAAGGAATGACTATGCCTCTGCAATAAGGCTAGACCTGGACAGGAATGCTCTCTGATGTCATGGAACGTAATGCCAGTGAAATGAAATGTTGTACAACCAGTTTGAGGTATGACATACATAGATGGAAAGTGGACAAGGAAAAATTGATGATAATAAAGAAAAAAAAAAAAAAAAAAAACTTCCATAATAGACTAAACTCAATCAACAGTAAGAATCAGTGGGTGACCTCTCTAAAGTCTTTAGCCACTGAGACCTATAGAAATATTCCTAAGGTCTCAAGTGAAATGAAACCTTTCTGAACCAAATGTTCTTCCAAGGAAACACTAAATAAATTACATTGAAAAACCATTTAGTTTACCTTCAGAGAAACGCAGCATCACTAGCAAAATATAGCTTAAATACTAGAGAAAGAATTTGAATACCTCCTTTTATTTGGTATTGTAGAAATTACAATTCTGTGAAGATGAAAATAAACTAAGAATACAGCTATCTCATTAAAGAGTAAAAAAACAAAAACCCACAGATTTCAATAAAAATTGCCAGCTATAAACAAGAAATATACAGACAACTGTGTGTGTGTGTGTGTTTCACTCACAAATTACCATGAACTATGCAAACCCAAAACCACACATCTAATAATGAGAAAAACTCACTGCATATATATTATATACTCTCTTCTTACTGTAAATAAACTAAACTCGACCACAGTTATGATTCAGCAGGTGATCTCTAAACTCTTTAGAAACTCACACCTAAAAGAATATTCATAAGGTCACCAGTGAAGAAAAACCCTGTCCACAAGGCCTCTAGAACCATGGTCGTCTTAAATTGACACGAAGTACCTAGCACCAGGTTTCCTTAGTAGCTTTTCCTCTCTCTTTTTTTTCCAGGTTCATTTGGCCTAATTATTGTAATGGAAGAAGATGATCAAATAACCATCCACAAACCAACACAGGAGAATATTTGATACAGTAATAATACAAAGAAAGTTGCTTGTTTCTTATGGGCAACAGCTTTGGGAAAATCTTTGACAGCTGATAATCTTATTAAACAGATATTACTTTGGTAAACTGGTGTTTTATGTGCAAATCTAGCAGTGGAAATCAGCAGATTTGAATCCTCATTTGTTTTTTATTTGCTGAAAACAAAAATGAGTCTATTCTCTCTTTCCTTGAACTCAATAGGGGAGGATGAGCCCCATTTCTAAAATCTATGATTAATGATTCATCCGAGCTTTTCATGATTAGGAATAGGAATTTGTTGTTGATTCTTTTATGGATTTTAAGTACTCTAATATTACAATTACAGGTGGAACTGATCATATGATATGAGTGTTGAACCATAATGATAAGTTCAGCATTCATTCTTAAAACAAAAGTTTATGTGATTCTAAGATGAGAAAATTATCATGGAAGAGTACTTGGCATGGTAAAGCTCCTAAGAAAGTTGCATTCTTTGCATAGAAAGCTAATTTGGGTAAAGTTCTGACTTTGGATAATCTTATCAAGCATAATGTTGTCATTGTCAATTGATGTTGCATGTGTTGTAATGAATCCTTGGATCTTGCTACATTGCTCATTCACAAGAGATTTTTGGTCGTTTATATTTTTTGCTTTTGGGATTCATTGGGTGATACCATAGAAGGTGATAGATGTCTACTCTAGTTGGCAATGGATCAGCATAAGAATAGCCTCATTCTTGGAATGCAACTTCTCATTGCCTAATGTGGACAGTTTGGAGAGACTGGAAAATTTGAACATTTGGAGGTGTCAATAAATCTTTATTGAGATCAAATCTGCTTTGTTCCATCCTTTTGCATAGTTTAGTATTGTTATATCCAAGAAATCTTGTGCTTCCTTCATTAATTATGTGGGTCTCTTAAACCTTAGATTATAATTCTCAACAAGACTCTATTGTACTTTAGAGAAATGCTATGTCCACAACATTTTCACAACATTTTCACAACAAATCCTAAGTAGTAGGTTGTTATTAGTTGTTATGAGTAGGTAAAAAAGTAATTTTAAGTTGTGGATTCAAATTAAAATCAATAACTACTTGCCACATATGATTTGTTGTGAAAATGTTGTGGATGTAACACCTCTCTATACTTTATGAGGTTTGAGTTCTTTCATTAATAAAATTCTTTATTACTTAATAATTAATGCAAATGTATTGAAAGTCGATACAAACAACTAACATTCCATAAAAAATAAAAATAAAAATAAAAAAAGTAGATGAATAACACTATCATGTATCAACTGATTGTGATAATTTTCTGAAAATTTTCAGGAATTATATGTCTCAGCTTTCAAGTGAATCCACCACTAATTCTCTTATAAATTGATTCTTCTTGTTAACTACTCATTTCTTGGAAACTTAAGACTTGATTGTAGAGGAACAACTGAAAAAATGCATGGAGTTCAAGACAGATGTGAGGACAAATCCAAAGCTCTAACGAAAGTTCAAGACAGACAATCTAGGGTAATTCCTAAAACATAGCATGCTCAATGCTTACAAAGTGCCCACTACTAGAAACTGCATTCTTCATCTCTAATACCTACACGACCCACCAGATTAGGAGAGTAACGGTTTCTAATTATGAGGGAATCCACATTCTTGGTTTCGTAGGATTACTCTCATAATTGTTTCAGAGATTTCCTAGCATAACAGGAAAAAGGAAAAAAAAAATGGACCAACTATATAGGAATCAACAGTAGTTCGAAGTCACCAAGAGCCTTATAGCTCAACTGATTGGCACCTCCTAGTGTTTCCAATAAAGACATCTAGGATTCAGATCATCCCACCCCAACTATCAGATTATCACCAAAAATAAATAAATAAATAAATAAAAAGTAGTTCAAAAGTCACAGGTATAAAAGTTCTCTCCCTTCCTTTCCAATTCACTATATTATCTGTTTTTTGTGTACCTCTTCATACAAGCAGCAATTTGGCAACCACTGGTAAATCACCAAAGTTCAAGTAACAAAGAATTTCTAATCACAAATTAGCCAACTCAATTAATAGAGAAGCACTAATAATAAAGCACATTTTATGTACAAAGAATAGATGGAGCACAGATGCCTGCCTTAAAAATATATAAGATATGACTTGTAGCAACCATGAAACACCATACAAGTATAACATGGTATGGAACAGCATGATTTCAGAACAAACCTGCCAAGAGTTCCAGATGCCCAGTTCCTGAAGCACGATAAGCAACAAGGTCACCCAATAGTCTTGCTACAGAATAAATTTCATCTTCCTCTGACATACTCCTTAACAGATGAGAATGAAATGTAAAAGATTAAAAATTTAATACACACTAACATCAGAAAGCTAATATAGATTAGAATTCCGTAGCTCAACCAAAATGCAGATAAGCCTACAAGTATTTGACACGTCCCAGACAGCACAAAGCCTCACGCATGCCATTATCGAATACTTCCCGATAGTGAGCTTTCCATGCATTGTCTTGGGTTGCATAAAAAGATCTCCACTTTAGAATATCTGGTCCCGTAAAACACTGCACTAGTCCAACAAAGCACACCATGATCATAAAAAAAACCAGTAACTTTTGCCCCCAGCTGCTACTGTTTGAAATCATCCCTGCATTATGAAATATTTAGTTTAAATAACAAAGAAATTTTACTAGAAAAAAGGAAAGACCTTAAGCATACAGGAAGTATACAAACGGCTCACCTAGAGTACGTGGAAGCACCCTTATCTATTGCCAATCTAAACAAATCAGGCAACAAATATTTAAAACAAGAATCTTCACACCATAGATCATACCAAAACCTAACACATGTACGTTCCCCAACAACAAATTTCATAGATCTAGAAAATTCATCCCAACCTTATCTAATGCTTTTCCATATATTTATTAAAATCTATAAAAATTAAAAAAAAAAAAAGCATTAAACTAAAGTTTACTCTCTCCACAAATCAATCAAGCCACATAAATAATCAATCTATATTTACAAAAACAGAAAAAAATGCAAAAACATCCTCTGAACTTCACGTCAAACTCAAACTAACTCCGTGTTCTTTTAATTTGAATGAGAAGTCCCTGAATGTTAGGAAATGTCTAAATCAATCCTTCTGTTACTATTTCGTGAATTGGGTGGATGGTGGATGGAAGATGCTACCACATGACTTATGGTGGTTCCTTTTTCCTACAGGAACCACCACCACCACAAGCTTTGCCAAAGCTACACCATCCCAGCCTACTGTTCCCCTTAATAATGCGGCAACACCATTGCACAGCCACATGCACACAACAAGAAGCAAACAATCCACTTGAAACCCAGCCATCAATGCCCCTTCACAACTAAACCAAGCACCAGCCACAATTTACGTGTTACCCACACTCATCATCCAAACCATAAATTTCCTCAATCCCAAGCAGCCCAACCCACAAAGAAAGCATAACACCTCTCCTCCATTGAGAATAAACTGACCCCAAAAGGCAACACGTCCTCTTCACACCCAATCAAACCCCCACCTAGGAAGGTTCAAGATCCTCACCTAAATAGACCCAAAACCCATTGCCACCAAATATCTAAGCCACCTCCATTAGTGGCCCCACACAGCAACCCATTCCAAAGCTCTATACATGTAAATTTTAGGTTTTTTTTTTTTTGTGGTTGTGGACCTTGTGGTGGTCAAGTGGTGCTTGGTTTCCAAACAGAGGGGGGATGAAGATTAGAGAGAAGAAAAAGGGGAAAATGAGTTCAATAATGAATTTTTTATATAAAATGAATTATTATTAGCAAAAAGATTAATTTAGACATTTATCAAAGTTCAAGGGCTTCTAATTTCAAATTAGAAGAATAAGGGGTCAGTTTGATTTTGACCCAAAATTCAAGGGGTTTTTATGCATATTTTCAAAGCTAATCAATATTTCTTTTTCCTTTTTTTTTTAATAACATGGAGAACCTTTCTAAAAAAGAGTCATTTGGACTCGCCTCTAGCCACTAAAACCTATGGACAACTGACCCCACCGCCAAAACTAGTTGTCGGCTAATCCATGGGCATTCACCCCCAACGGGCTAAGTACGTTATGCTCATGTCAAGGAGCAACAAAGATAATCAATTATACTTGCAAAACTAATCAATGAAAGTTGTTTATCCTAGTTTTAAAGTTTTTATGTGAATTCATGTTATATTATTGTTATCTTTTACCACTCTATTTTATTTAAATTTTTCGAGAGAGTACTATCAGTGTTTTCAACAAAAATTAAAATATCTAAGATGCATCAAGTTTATCTTGTACAGTGATATGTTGGCGGAAAAAAAGAAAGTAATCCTTAAAAGTTCCTAGAAATAAGTCAAATGTGAGAATCTCATATTTTCTTGAATCTTGTCAAACCAAACATCCATCATTACATTCTCGGGTAATCAAATTCCCAAGCATCACACTCTTAGCAATCTAGATGCCAAAGGGTATAATGTTATCCCCAAACCAGACACCACGTAAAAGAGAGCCTAATGTCACATGAGATAGATGAATTGAAACCCGAGAGAACAAGGCATTGAGAAATCAAACTTTTTATCTCCCAAAAGATAGTTACCTTCCTTCAACTGCCCACCTATTCCTCTCAAATCAAATGTCCCATCAAACAAGAAGGTACAACTCTCCAATCAACAAGACACATTCCACTATAAAATTACATATTCCAAGAAGCCAGCAAATCAACTAACTAGCAAGGCATAAGTGCATAACCCAATATTATACCAAAAAGGAAAAGAAAATCAAGGTCTAAAGCTCCCAATCCACCAAAAATGAAGAATGAAATGGCCTATTGTTTCCCCATCACATTGCCACATGTAACACCAACTAAAAAAATAAACAATTGAAAAATCCTTCACTTTCATAAATATTAGCTACCAAATTATGACTCAAGTTTCCCCTCCACCCAGAGTATTCCATTTTAGTTGGAGCAATTACATGCCAAACACTCTTCCAAAGAAACCTCATATCTTCTATCACAGGAAAGTCCCATTTAGAAACTTTTCACCTGAAACATGCAGCGTATACTTGGTCTCCAACACATCCCATATTCAACTGAACAAACCTGAATATTATAAGAAGGCTGAGAAAGGGCATTAGTTGACTCAATTACAAAATCCTGAACATGCCAAAAGAAAACATCAAATTTCAAAGCAACACAACCCCTGGCCAACCTACACAGTTAGCAACAGTTGCCCCCTCATTCACATCAATAGAGAATAGATAAAGAAATAACTTCTCAAAGGCACTTCTCCACACCACAGATGACAGATCCCATTAAGAAAACATATCATCGTACACCACATTAAGGAAATATTCTCTTCAATCTCAACCCACCCACTCATATACATTTGTTTTACAGCACCACCCTCCTCCAACCAAGCATCCCTTTCCACAGCAAACCTCCATGACTCCGTCGCCACTTACCTAAGAAACTTGATAGAAATAACACAAGCACCTAAGCCCCCTTCACCAAATTATATCTAAATTCATCACCCTTCCCAATGCAAAGGAGATTCCATTGAATTTTACAAGTCTATCAATCACTGAAGCCATAATATAAGAAGGGAGATTAAATAAGTTAAGATGCTAGACAGAACCTAAGCCCCCCTTCAGATAAGTACTACCCCTTCTAACTAATGAGTGCTCTCTTAATATAGTTGTGCTTATATAATTCCAATATCCAGTATTAGCTATTAGCATATATTCTGTAAATAACTGTAAAACCATAACATTTAGACAACATAATATCGACATTTCATAAACCTTCTTCACAATGCCCACACACACACATATTGGTCAAATCAAAACTACTTATTATCACCAAAATAGACTTAGTTGGCATGTATGTGTAACATAAAGATAACTAGAAGAATACAAACTGTGGATGCAAGGTGAAGCAGTATGAGTACGAGAGTTGTATGTCATAAATCTCCCAATAAAAGAAGGGGCCAAAATACATTGCTAGTCCCTAAATTTTAGTACATGAGAGATTTTAGTCACTGAAATTTAAAGTAATAGTCCCTAACAAACTTAAAGGAATCGCTTTCAGTCCCTAAAAAACTATAAAGTGAGTGATTTTAGTTCCTAATAAACTTAAATTGATTGCTTTTAGTCCTTATGGAATGATGCCATGTCAGTTTGTAGTTTCACCATGCCATCTACGGGACTAAAAGTGATCACTTTAAATTTGAGGGGCTATAATCATTTTTAGTCCCTAACAAACTTAAAAGGAATTGCTCTTGGTCCCTAAAAGACTTAAAAGTGATTGATTTTAGTCCCTTTTAGTCCCTACGCGTCAGTTTTTAGTTTCGCCGCATCCTCTAAAGGACTAAATGCAATCATTCACAACCCATGTGCTAAACTTTAAAGACCCAACAATGTATTTAAGCCATGAAAATAAATAAAAACAAAGAATTTTAGAAGAAGGAACCCACCTTACCTAAAACACAGTCCTTAAACTTTCCATCGTCAAACTGAGATTTATGTTTGGCAACATGGAACACAAGATAAATTGCACCCACAAACTGTAACACAGTAATCACCAATGCAAACCGACTCCACCGTATCCATGTCTTGTACCTCCTCTGTTCAATCAACAAATAGACTCAATCAAAACACAAATTTCACATTTTTTTTCATCTGGGTCATGATAGATTTCATGGTTCATAGTTCACACCCGTCTGTCGACAATGGCAGAGGAAGGAGAGTCAAGAATCGTCTGGGCAGTGGCATATTGGGCAAGTCCACACTGCACCATAACCACGAGTCTAAACCCAGAACCCAAAGAAACAGCCACAAAGGGAACCAAGTATTGGAAATCGCATGACGAGTGAGCAAGAATCACGATCAACACACCCAAAAGAAACACCACCATGTTTGAAGTTCCCAATATTATGGTTGCCCGTCTTAGCTTTTTCAGCGATGGCTTACACACCCGCATTTCCATTTTGACTTTGGTTTTGAATTGAGAATCAAGATCGAATTCGAAAATGGCAACGTGGGGTGTGACTTGTTTGCGGCGTATATCTGTGTAAATTCTCAGGTGCCTTGGCTTGGTGATTTTGTTTTCTGGGAAAATAGAAAATGGAATCTTTTTGAAAGGGGGAAAGGAAGCGGTTTCTTACAAGTTCTAATATATGGGGATATTTTGAAGTTGCGGTTCGCACCACATGACTGAATAATCACATTGTCTTTTGTGACTTTTTTGTTTTTTCAGAAATTCACTTTTCAGTAATTAAATATTTAAATGAGAGTCGATTATTACAGTTCCACACTAGTATGTATGAAATAGATGCGCCACGTCAATTGAAATTATTTTTCAATTAAATTGTGAAATTTTATTTTTAGAAAACGATTTCATAATTTCAAAATTAAAACTAAAATCGTGTTCTAAAGTTGTTTATGAAGGTGTGTGTGTTGAGGAGAAAATTTTGATGTTTCCAAATAGAATATGAAGTAGTCAAGCCAAAACTCGTCGATGGCTCCTTGAAATAAAGCCCAAAGGCTATCGATGTGATGTAAGTCCGCCCAGGTAAGAGATAAAGGCTGCACCCTAACAAGAAGACAACAATAAAGCCCAATAAACATGTTAGTGTTGTTAGTTTGTTATATTATTAGTCATTTTATAGCATCATAGTTCAAATCAGTCCTTTAGCGGTACGGTATTATCTCCAGCAGTAGAGTAATTTCAGGTTAATAAGTGTGTTTACATGGTAAAAATCATATGTTTTCCTTATTATTATTAAGTCAAAATAAGGGAAAACTTTTATAGTATCCAAAACATTATGGCCTTCATCATAATAATAATAAACAAGAATTAAAGGTTTCATAGTTACAAATAAAAGAGGGAAAATATGATGGAATGAAGAGAGAGAAAGATCCCTAGCTCAGTGCACCAAGTATTAAAATAAGATTTTGATGAGTGTGTATTTATAAGGCATGAATGAGATAAATGTGAGCTATTTTTGAGTGAATGGGATGGGATTAATACTGAGATTGAAGTTTTTTGTGAGTAACGGGCTGTTTGTGACTAGTTGGAGGACATTTTTGAGCTGTGATTGTGTAAAGGGGGGAGAAAAATATTTGGGATTAAATGAGTGTAGGCTAAAGATGATGAGTGGTGAGATTAAGGAAAGCTAAACCACCAGCAAAAATGGCCAACGAATCCCCAAAGTCTCAAGGGGGGTGGCTAAAGATGATAAGTGATGAGTTTAAAGAAAGCTAAACCACCAGCAAAAATGGCCAACAAATCCCTAAAGTCTCAGAGGGGGGTGGTTAGCTGTTTTTTGGTTAGTTGCTTGTGTTTTTATAATGGAGCTTTAGAGAAGTATTAATTGACAAAAATCCAAAAATCGCAAGACTAATCAGAGGTGATGGATCAAGACCAATCTTCCTGAAATTTTTTGCCAAAAGTAGGAGATTTACTTTAGGGGCTGCCTTACTTCTTTGGGTAATGATAGGATTTTAAAGTGCTTTGCATTTAATGCCAGGATTTCTGGGGCTGAGTTGAATCAATATGATTAAGGCGTGTATTAAGAACGAATCCTAATACTACAACTGAGATTTGGACCTTCAAGAAGTAAGATTTAACACCCCAAGCTAAGTGTCAAGTTTTAAGCCTACTTCAGGAGGTTCCGCTAGAGATCCCTTTATGCCCTCCAAACCACATGTTCCCAATTTTCCCCTTTAGGATTCATGGGCTTAGTATATGAATCATGTCTTGAACGTTTTTAACATTTATAGCATCAATTTGTTGGAGTTTGGATAATTTGGTTTCAGCTCCCCTTCCGCTGGAGGTGCAGTCTTGAGGAAAATGATGGAGTTCCATCATTCTTTAGACTTCAGCTGATATGACAGCCCTTGGGCACTGTTCACGTCAGGCAGAGGGTAGCAGAAAACTTATGGAACAGCCCCTAGTTCATCCTCAAAGGCTTGGTTCTCTTGTAAGGGTCTCTAGTTGTTTTTTGGTTAGGGATGAACAAGGGCTGGTTGCCCACTTTCAAGCCTCTTGTTGGGGACCTTTTTAGGTTGGAACTTTGCTTCATTTCAGCACTCTTAATTGGGCCACATGGCCCTTTCTTTGCTTGGACTTGTTCCCTACTTCATGAGATTCTTAGTCCTACAAAATGGACATTAGAGACATGCTTTGCCATGGGTTTTTTACTCCTTATGGGCTTTAGTTGTTAGTAGAAATAAAATGAATTCATGAGTTTTAATAAATATTTATGATAGATTTTGGGTATTAATTTCCATGGGATTTAAATAACAACTTGTATAATTTCTCATAATTTTTGCTATGGATTACTTTATAAATGATATTTTCTTTGGGGCTTTTTAAATAATGAATTCCAATATTTTTCTTGAGAATAATATTTACCATGAGTTTTAAATAAATATGGTAACAAACAATATAATGGAATAATGTGATGTTCTCTTGAGTTTCTCTATAGATAATCATAATGGACATGTAGGATGAATAACTACCATGAGTTTTGGTAATAAATATTATGAATATTGTGATGTAAGATAAATAGTGACCATGAGTTCTTATATAAATTCCATGGGTTTATATTATGGTTGAAATAAATAAATGTCATAGGTCCAAAATAAATAATCATAACTTTCCATGGGCTTTTATATTAGTAACATAAATTCATAATTCTCCATGGGCGTGATATATGTTTGCCATAGGTTTTGGAAAAATGAAAAGTGTCACGTAACATAAATACTTACCATGGGTTTATAATATGGTATGAAATAAATAAATATTATGGGTTTAAAATAAATCATAACTTTCCATGGGTTTTTATATTAGTAACACAAATTCATAATTCTCTATGGGTTTGATGTATGTTTGCCATGGGTTTTAGAAAAATGAATAGTGTCATGTAACATAAATGGTTATCATAGGTTTTATAAGATAGATTTCATAAGCTTGTAATATTGTAGAAATAGGTTTAAGAATCTAAAATATTGTTCATTATTGGACTTTTAAGTGAAATAACTATGATATAGTATTTTTGCCAAGTATTAATAATCCTGAGCTTTTAATAAAATAGTGTCAAGTAGTTAGTTTGGGCTTTTTAGTGCCAACGTAAGTTGGGTTTTTGATATTGCCAATGAGAATTAGGCTTTGATATCGTCAATAAGAATTGAGTTTTAAATATTGCCAGTGAGAACTGGACTTTGATTTTGCCAATGAGAATTGGGATTTGATGTTGCCAATGAAAATTGGGTTTTGAATAAATAAATTGCCATAGGTTTAAATCATGGGCTTTGATCATGGATTTGAATTTCATTGATAAAATTGTTTTGCCATGGACTTGAATCATAGACTTTTTAAATATTGCCAAGTATAAGTATTCTTGGGCTTTAAATAGAATAAGATGTGTTTATTGGGTTCATAGGACTGGTTTTGGGCTTAGCTAAATAATGATAATAAAACTGGATAAAATATGAGTTTTTGGGCTTTTTATGATATTTTATATCATAATCCAATTTAGATAATGAGATATGAAACATTTGTGATTAACATAATAATAGAGCAAAAAATATTTGGAAAAACCCAATAACTTATTAGCAGTATAAATAAGTGGTACTCAAATAAAATTAGGTGTAAAAAAAAGTATCCTAACAGTGTGCAACAAACATTAATTTATTTAAAATAAAATTATTCGGTATTCTCAAAATATACACCCAAAATAATAATCCTTTATTCTCTCATATCAATTTTTTTTTTACCCATAAATTTACTTTTTCATAGTTATATTTACAATAAAATTATTTGATAAGGTAGAGTGAATTATAAAATGCATCCGGAAAATATATATATATATATATATATATATATATCTAGAGAGAGAGAGAGAGAAGTGTATTCATGTTATTCATTGTGAGGAAAGAATACCAAGGAATTGTATTCATGTTAGTCATTGTGTTTTCATAAGTTCAATTTTTAGTCTTTGAGATTCTGGATAACGTTTTATTTTGGTTCTTATCGTCTTCTCACTTAATCTGGTAACTAATAGAATGCTAACATGACATGATTAAAAATGATGTAACTTAAAAAATTATAAAAATATTTAATTGGTATTTAAAAAGCTACATCAAGATCTTAATAAATAAAAAATCTGTGTAAAATTTTTGTTTTTTTAAAACTCAATATCCAATTTCTCTTCTTTCACTTTCTTGACAATTAAACATAGCACACACACAATTACCCCCAGTGATGCACAATAGTCTAAAGAAATGACAATTTCAAGGCTGTAGATGAATTAGTGAACCTAACTTGGCCTAATGACTTAAATTATCTTACAATCATGCATTGCAAATTGGGAGAATGATGAGCTAGATAAGAGTATTAGCATCAAGTGTGCTAAGTGCTAACTTTTTAGCATTTAGTGTGCATTTGGCATTGGTTTAAAAAACTAGTTTTTTTTTACTATTAAGCTTATTTTTGCTATTATTCATGAGTCCTATTGCACTTTTTGGTACTATTTATAAGTCCGACTGTACTATTTTAACTACCTTTTAGTTTTATCTACAGTACTTTCAGCAAAAAAAAATTAGTTTTAGCTAAATAAGCTGTTTCCAAATAGACAATTAGCATACATGTAAAGTTGTGATTTACAACTATATTTTATGTCGGCTTTATTCCATGACAAAAAGTGTTGTAATTGCTTTAATTTTGTTCATTGTATTTTGTGGGATTTCATTGTATTGGGTTTAGTATTAAGTTGGTGAAGACTCAAGCTTAATTGAAGATCAAGTGGATTTCACGAAGAGCTCGCAAGAAGCTAACCCGCGAAGTAGCCATGTGAGAAGCACATGACTGGAAGCTGAAAAGTCATGCCAGGTTATCAGTTTCACGAGTGTCTCGTAAGTAAGGCTTTCCAGCGAGATAGTCACGAAACATTCTGCCTGGAGGATTTTTTAAGTATAACTTTCTTACCCTTCACCCATATTATATATACCCTCATTATCCATAAATGTAAAAGAGGCTATTCAGAGAGTAAAACCCTAAATAAGTTTTCTACAACACACACACCCATCTTTTAGAGAGAGAGCTATCCATCCTTAGTGAGAAATCATTGTAGCATCTTCTCCATCCTTCTCCCATTGTCATACCTTGAGAGGAGATTTGTACCCAAACACAACCCACACCTTTTTCAGAGTGTAGAGAGTGTTTTGAAGCTTAGGAAGCTTTGGGGATTTTCCAAAAGAAGCCGGCGAGACTTGACGGATGCAATCGGACGTATTATAGGATCCGAAAAGCTAGACAAGACATGGTTCCGAGAAGCCTTGTTGGAGTAGAAGCTTGGAGGGCTTAGGTGCATTTGGTAGATTAGGCTTGGAGGGTCTCTTGCTATTCGTGTATCCCAACTTATTGTCTAGTGGATCAATTTATCGTTTAGAGGGTGGCGGAGAGGTTTTTCGCCAAGTTCTTCGATTTCCTCTTCGATAACACATTGACGTGTTATCTTGTGTTTGCATTCTTCTTCCCTACTCTTTAAGCTTTCATTTTACTGCTGTGTTTTAATGAATATGGCTTAGAGTAGTTTTATTGTTTATTCGCTCGCATTTACTCTTTCCACACTTAGTTTAAATTAGAGTAAAATCAACCGAGCCGTAATCTTTTAATTGGGGGTCTAAACAAATTCTTGTGTTTTCACACAAATTCGAGCTTTCAATACCAAATACCAAAAAACTACCTAAATCAGATGTGTAAATCTCAAAAAATTTGGCATAAAGCTATAGTAATATTCTAAAAATGAGACAATATGGCATATATGCTAATTTTTTTTTTTTTTTTTTATTCATCTCTCTCTCTTTCTCTTTTACCTTTGTCTTCTCTCTATCCTCTACCTCTCTAAGCAATGTTGGTGGTGTGGTAATCTTCGCCAATCATGTTGCTTCCCTTGTGTTGCTCCGCTACTCGCTAATCTCTTTGTTTTTGCTTCTCAATCCAGGGTTTGGGTGATGGCTTATGGTGGCACTGGTTTTGGTGATGTTGTGGGGTGTAGGCTTGGGCTCAAACTATAAAAGGGGAAGAAGGGAATTTTTTTTTTGGCTCCAGCTGTCTCAAAGATGACAATGTTGTTTTTAGGTGGTTGTGGGGATTTTGGGGCCCGGGTAGGGGTATGTGGTTTAATCATTTGGGGTGTCTCTAGAAGCCGTAGGGGTTGGGTTTTTGGGTAGTGTCTCATGGCAGAGTGGCTTTATGGCAATTGGGTTGTGTGGGGTTAAGATGATTAGGTGGTTTTAGATGTGGGTGGAGGTGGGATATGGGTTTATGGTGGTGGTGGTGGTGGACTTTTCAATGATTGGGTTGCAATTTTAGTTTGTGGGGTTATGGTGGTGGAGGGTTATGGATTTGTGGCTATTGCTATGGAGAGAGAGAGAGAGAGAGATGAATATAAAAAAAAAAATGAATAGAAATGAAAAATAAGAGATGTAATGCAATGTGAGTTGTAAAATGGTGTGTTATAATAGAAAATGAAACTTTTTGATGTGTCAAATGCTAAATTTTGTAGAAGAGTTGATGCTCGTGCTTTAAAGCTCCAACTGTGAAGGAGGTCAGGGAAATACTTTAAGGAATGCATCCACTTGAAGCACTTGGTGCCCTTAGTCCAATTGGGATGTACATGCTATTCTTTAGAACATTGGGAGTTAGTTAATAAGGTAACATAAACAGTAAAAAAAAAAAATCTTTGAGTGGATTTTTTTTTTTTTTTTTTGGCTGAGATCATTGAGTCCCTATATACATAGGGAACTTAATCATACACGTATCACTGTAATTCTTGACATGTTAGGACCTAATAGTTTTGAACTTAATTATTGAACTTTTGAAGCCCTTTTCGAACTAATCGGTGGCATTGTTCTCTAAGGTGGATGAAAACTTGAGAGAGAAGATATGACATATATTTCCTATTATACAATTTTTGCTTTTAGAGCATCAGTATCTGGTCTTCCATATGGTATAATATGCTATATTTTAGCATCAAATCACAAAAAGAGCCAATTACCCGGTCTTCCAATTCTAAAAATATTTACAATTGCATTACAGTACCATCCTAAATTTATGATGGTACTGTAGCAAGATTGTAAACTTATTTAATAGTTTACATTTATCTCTTTTTTTTTCTCTCTTCCTATCACTTTTTCTTCTCTCCTTTTTTTAGTTTCTGACTCTCTCATTCAACCCCTCTCTTTCATTCACTCCCTTTCCATTGCCGCTCTTAGATCATACGGTGGTGTAGGTGGTGAAGCGGTGTGGGTCTGGTGGTGCAACGACGTGGGTAGGTGTTGCAACGGCATGGGTCTGGTGGTGCAGTAGGTTGGGCAAACTCTTCCCTCTTCATTTCTATCTAATCTCTCTTCCCTTTCTTTCTTTCTCTCGCCTCTTTTTTCTGCCTCTCTCTCCCCTTGAATCAATACTTCATAGGTCTCATAGGGTGGTGGAGCTTATGGGTTTGATGTCATAGATGTGGCAGATTAGGGTGGTGGATCAGTGGGTGGTGTTTGTGTTGTTAATGGTGGATCAGGGTGGTGCTGTAGTGGTGGATTGGTAGGTGGTGATTGGAAAGTTTTGGGTTTGAGTGGTGCTTGTGTTGTTGATGGTAGATTGGTGGGTGGTGCTTGTGTTGTTAATGGTAGATCAATGGGTGGTGGTGTTGATGGTGGATCAGTGCGTGGTGATTGGAAACTTTTGGGTGGATCAGTGGGTGGTTATGTTGTTGATGGTTGGGTTGATTTGGGTTTGGGAGATGGTTGTGTTATTGATGGTTGGGTTGAGTTTCTGTGTTGGGGATTTATTTAGGGTTTGTTTGAATTTCTGTGTTGGGGATTTGGGTCTTCACGATGGTGATGGAGGTGACAAGTGGTTGAGAGAGAGAGAGAGAGAGAGAGAGAGAGAATATATATTTTATTGCGTAGATATAATATTTTAATGTGTTGTATAGGAAAATAAAAGTTGGAATGTTGGGTGTTTTATAAAGTGGAATGGTATAATCAAGGACAGACCTAGGTGGGCGCCTAAGGGGGCCCAGGCCCCCCTCTAGGTCCAATTTCTTTTTAGTTATTATATATTTAATTTTTGTAGTTGGGCCCCTCTTCCAAAACCTTAGGTCCCCCTTCTCCTCAATAAGCCTAGCTAGCTTCATCTGTAAATTTGTAATTTACAACTATGTTTTATGTTGGCTTTAATTCTATGTCAAATTTGATTGTAATTCTATTTATTCATTTCCTTATATTTTTTGTGGGATTTAATGTAAGGGTTGTGTGTGAAAATTTGGTGAAGATTCTGTAAAGATGATGATTTCGCGATTAGCTCACGACTGGATCGCGAGTGCCAACCACAAAATAGGCCATGTGAGAAGCACATGCTGGAATTTGAAGAGTTTTTGACAGACTGAATTTCACGAGTCATTCGTGACTCAGGCTAAGTCATGAGTGACTTGCGAAACTCTCTGCCTCAATGATTTTAAGTGTGACATTTCCTCTTCTTCACCCTACTATATATTCTCTCATTGACCACAAAATTGTAAGGATACTATACAGAAGAAAACCCTAGAGAGGTTTCTACAACACACCTAGCATCTTAAAGAGAGCTATTCATCCTTGAGTAAGAATTCCTTAGTAGTCTCTTCTCCTTTCCCCCTCATATTGTTATACCTTGAGAGGAGATTTATACCCAAATATAACTCACACATATTCAGAGTGTAGAAAGTGTTTTGGAGCTTGGGAAGCATTGGGGATTTTCCAAAAAAAGCCGGTGAGGCTTGGCGAATGCAACCAGGCCCTCTTTGATAACATGTCTCAGTGTTATTTTGTGTTTGCATCTCTCTTCTCTTACTCTTTAAGCTTTATATTTATTGTTGCTTGCTTGTGGTTATGGCTTAATTAGAGAGTAGTTACAATTATTGTGTATCATTTACCTTTATTCCGCACTTAGATAAGTTAGACTAAAAGCAATTAAGCTGTGTTTTTTAAAATTTGGGGTCTAAACAAGCATTAGTTTTCTACACTAATTGAGTTTTCATCATCCAAATAGCAACTATCCAACCCAAAAACTTAACAAAAACAATAAAAACATTCACAATGTTGACTATATTTTAGCAAAAAAAAAACTATTTTACCACCAAAGAACCAAAAATCATATGTTATTGGAGAAACTAAAGCTAAATTTTTTGCAACTACAGTAAACTGGTATAAATACCAACTGACTGTAGCAAGTTGTTAAAAATAAAATATAATATTTTATTAAGATTATATCTTTTCCTTCAATTAAAAAACTCAAATTCTCTATCTTCTTTTATTATTTCAATGAGTTGTTTATATTATTTTAGATGGAGTGATAAAAAAAATAGAACATTTGATATTTGATGTATTGTAAAGTAAGGTGATAAAATAGATAAAGTAGCTTTTAAGATGGTAAAATGAGATATTTTGTAAAAACCGGATGTTAATGCTCTATCATCGTATAAATTTTTAGGGATATGATATTGTTTTATGGGCAATTTCTATCGCACATAAATGTGTACGGACACACATTGCGTACAACAATTGAAAAATATTGTTTTCAAGTCATGATTTCAAACTTAAAACACATGACTTGAAGTCAAGATTTCAATTGTTTGCACTACATACTGTGTGCAACAATCACTACCTTTATTTTATTTTGTTTTTTTTTTTTTTTTTTTTTTGCCTTTTCTATATGCATTTTTCACCAAAATACATTTCAATTTTTATCAGTATAACCAATATTATGCTGTAAAGTGTAAGATTAAATTTTAGAAAAATGCAATATGAAAAGAAGTCTGAAAAATTCATAATATCAAATTTGTTTTTATTTATTTACATTATTAAATAATTATTTATAATATTATGGTCTGATCTCAATCAGATTAGAGAACTAAAACCCACCTTTTAAAAAAAAAAAAAAAATCAGCTTTTAAGTAAAAAATTAAATTTTTAAATTTTTTTTTTTTAAAAGAAAGGCAAACTTGGAAGGTGAATGGTATAAATGGTAATGTCACTGCTGAGCATATAGCATTTATTCATATGGATTGAGATAAGGTGCAATTACTCTATTTTCACTCATAATTTTTATTTTTCCATTCTCACTTTTTAATTTTAATTTTTGAATTTTTTTATTATTTTTATTCACTAGTTAAGACTAAAAGTTGTTTTTTTAACTTACAATATCAACCATTAAAAACTATTAAGGGTTCGTTTGGTAAGAAATTTCTGTTAATAACATTGTTTAAATATTTTGAAAATACATATAGATAAAAAAGTATTATAAAAATACATATTCTGTTATTTATATAACAATATCAAACATGTCCTAAATTCTTTCAATCTGTTCACGTAGCAACATTCACAAAGCCCAAAAATACACAGATCCCAATGCAAGTATTTGGATTTTGGACCAATGCCTTACTGCTACTTCAGGCATTCACAGCTTCTTCAGTGAGATCACAAAAGGTTCACAAATGCCAATGGCACACCTTCAATTTTGCTTTGGAAACTGAACAAGATATACTACTAATACCAGTCTTCTCAATAGTGATTTTGTCTTGTAAAGGTCTTGGAAAGGTGATCCCCCAGACTCTGTATCTGTAAAGATATGAATCTGAAAGGTCATCATTTATCCATTTGTTGTACTAACTCAACATTAACTAAAAAATGTAGTGAAAAAGGGGGACAGGCATGGGCCACAACAATATTGCTGCTGATTCATGCATTACATTTGTCTAATTGATTGTGTAGTACTTAACTTTTGAGCGGAAATGTATTGCAGCCCATCATTGTTCTTACAGAGTCAGTCTCACTCATCACCAAGGATTACCAAATGAGACTATTCTATAACAAGTAAAACATAAGAAAGGCTAACCATAGATTTTTACATTTTCTACTTCAAATAAGACATCATAAACCAGCTTAGCATGGTTACACCAAAATGTTGATTCCACTGATCAATTTCTCCAATGCATGATTTTTTATTTTCCACAGCTCAATTTAAGAGGCTTAAGGTGTTGAGGGACTTGACAACTGGGACTTTGGCTTGTGGGGTCTGTTGGGATGGGAGTGAAT
This sequence comes from Quercus robur, assembly GCF_932294415.1. Classification (NCBI taxonomy): domain Eukaryota; kingdom Viridiplantae; phylum Streptophyta; class Magnoliopsida; order Fagales; family Fagaceae; genus Quercus; species Quercus robur. The sequence goes on along the minus strand of NC_065543.1, from coordinate 14,308,832 downwards.
GGACATACTTGCAGTTGGGACAAGATGGAGAGGATTTGGAGAGAATGACTAGGAGATGGCAATTCAAGCAAGCCAAAGCAATCATGTTACCATTTGAGGAGTATTTCTTCTTGGAGTCCTCAAGTGTAACAGAGCTGCCACTGCTGTACTGCTCAGAACAAGTTGAGTTTGTTGAGATGTTGAGTTCAAGGTCTAGCTTTTGATACTTGGGCCACTCCCAACTCTTCCTCAAGGTCTTCCTGTTCAGATAATACATTCTACCTGACTGCAAACAGCAATACACAAGAATCAAAGATATGAATTGACAAGAGAATAGTATTATTAATAATGCTAAAAGATGAAATTCTATTGAGCAGTGTTAAAAATACAATATTTTTCACAATATTTTTTAAATATATTTTATAATTGATAATATGATTCATTGTCACGTGAGGAATGTTCCAAGTCCACCGATATGACAACTTTTATCATGTACAAATCACGATAAAACCAAAAGTTATGAAAAATATTACAAAACAAATTCCCAAAGTTCATTAGTCATTGGAATAAGATCCCATTTTTACATTTACCAAAGAAAAATCTGACAGAGGCTATGTTAATATAATCAAAGAATAAGAGAGAGAGAGAGAGAGAGAGAGAGAGAGTTACTTCAAGATCAAGGCATTGCTCCCAGCCTATCGGCAGTGGATCTTTCAGTTGAAGATCAACACTAGTGTGAACTGCTTGGTCAGTCTTAATCGAGTGATCATTGAAAAACTTCCTCTTCCGGGAAGTGTTGCCGTCAGATTCTGGAGATGAACAAATACTGCTCTTATTCACAACAAACTGTGTTGGAGCCAAAGAGAGCTCCGGAAACTCCATTTCTTCTCACAAAGTTCTCTTCTTTATAAACCAATATTTATATATGTAGTCAAAGAAGCAGCTTCTAGCTAGCCTCCTATATGCAATCTTGCTTTGCTCCTTTCCCCACCAAAATATAACTATGCTCTACTCTTCCTAAGCAGTAGAAGAAAAAGAAAGAAGAACCCGATTGTGGAAACTTTGGGAGCAAACAAAAAGTAGAGGCAGAGGACACCAAAAATTTCCTCACCTTTGGATTGCAAGAGAAGAGAGTCATGCAAAGAGGACTTGTCTACTAAAGAGGTTTCTTAAATTTCCTTTCATCAAACCTATTAAAAGGAGGGCAGGCCAAGCATTTAAGGTGGCAAGTAGGTCTCACTTTAATGACTCAAAATCCTACTCTCCTTCACAGCATTTAAGACCAATCTACACATGACCACCTCAAAATCCAACTCAATGCGCCTACTAAATTCTCAAAAATTCTTATCAAATTCTCTCTCTTTTCTTTCTTTTTCATGAATGAATGGTTTTGATTTGACACTTTCCTCTTCACTTAACATGCACTAATACATATCTAACTACTAATTAATAAGTCTTACTGGTATTTGATTACAAGCTTAGATTCATTATTTAAGGGACTAAATTTGTGGGGGAGAGCTAGCTATTGATGTCACCATCTTGGGCTGATATATATTTGTGAATAAACAGTGAAAGCATACGTATATGCAATTATGCATGGCATCTATATAGTTCTGCTATATAATATACTTTAAATGTATCACACATGGTCCCCCCATAAGTAACTAATGTGGTTACCATCTCCTGCTTCTGAAGCTATCGATACGGATGTAACTTCATACAATGATGTTAGGTGATTCCCAAGAATGATATAAATGAAAAAATTACACGTTATACAATTTCAAAAAATATATATTACCTTTGAATATATGGAACTTGCTAACCTACCAATGGGGCTTCCGTATCCGGTAGTTTATCCCTGTAGGGTTCCAATCAACCACATATTATCAACTTTCAACTAACTGCAAATTGGAAAAGAAAGATAGTATTTGATCGATACAACAGATTTTCAAAATATGGTGTTTGCTTTAGAATGACGGTTATTTATTATCAGATTAAGACACCAATTGATTTTTAGTATAGGCAAGATTCAAATTCCAAATCTCTTATTCGACGACCAGGGATGATAATACAATTCTGAGTCTTACAAGACTACTTGCAGAAATCAAGACCTTAATTAGAACTTGTACAACAGGGTATCTCTTAATGCATTTTGTTAAGCTTTTTCCAAAATCAAACTGTTGAGACGCGATTCCAGTTTCCAAAAATGAAGAAAGCCCAGTTTATATTATGAATCCTACGTGTTTGTACCACAATTAGTAACCGAAAGTAATGTGGCCTTGATATATTAGCAAAGACACAAGGAAAGATTATAAATGCAGAGTGATAGTATTAATGAACCTGGCTCCCTTTTTGCTTTCTTTTACTCTTTAGCATCATGGTGACGATTATAAATTATATACAAGTGTTAGATTTCTTTGGACTTTCGCATGGGTTGTCAATGCTCATAAATATAAGCTTTTGATATATCAAAATGAGCAATAAATTATAGTACGAAATAGTTTTAGGTTAATTGAAACAAATTAAAACCCATGTATCACAATTTTTGTTAGAATATAAAACAATCAAGTACTGAACAAATTTTAATTAAATTATGTTTGATCTATTTTAGACAAATCTGATTAAATTACGTTTAGTCCTCTCTACATATTCTTTGATTTGGTTTTTTTTTTTTTTTTTGGTATAAACATTGTTTTGGTGTCTATCTTATTGTTGTTGGTAATCAGCTCTAATCTTCTTTAGGAATGGATTTAGTTTGTATTCTTTTTTTTTTTTTTTTTTAATTTTATAATTAAATGTATGCTGGTACATGGATTGAAAAAGTATCGTCTATTTATAGTTTAAGTTTGATAATCTAATTTTTTTTAAGTAAATGAGGAATGAATATTTTTCTGAGTACAGAGGCATGCATGCACTTGCGTTTCAATGTTGATTATATTCTCACATTACCTTTTGAATTCTAGTGAAACTAAGATAGTGACAGGTAAAGGAGATTGAATGATTTTTTTTTTCTTTTTTTGTCATAGCTAGACAATGAAAAAGTCATTTCCTCGATAATATGATGATCAAATGTAAAGAAATATATTTTTCTGGTTTCTTGTATGATTTTGTTTTTGATTTTAATTAGAGAGTTATAATGGGAAGGAAAGACTTGAACCCTAGATATTTTTGTTAAAAACACTAAAAAATATCAGTTGAGTTATAAAACTCTTAGCATTTTATAATGCATATATTTTAAATGACATTATATTACTATTCTGAGAGAATTACAACAAGAAAGCTTAATAAATATATATATATATATATATACACACACTTCTTGTATTACATTTTCAGTGCATGGCATTCTCTTACGCACCGTGATTTTACCACGTACATCACTGTGACAATATTTTTAATTTCCACATGATCGACTCACCGTGCATGGGTTGTTTCTTTATTTTATTTTATTTTTCTTTAATTTTTTAGGTTTAATTAATAAAAAGCTAAAAAATAAACTTTTTGCACTATTTATATTATTCCAGTTAAAACGCTATTATCAAAATTCTAAGGAAATCGAAACACTAAGTAGTTAAACCATGGTTAAAAAAAATTCAGCTTTCATAATTGAAAAAATACAAACTTTATAATAAAAAGATAATTTACTCCAATTAAAACAATTATTTTTAAAAAAAATTCTTAAAATGAAGTCCTACTTATATTATTAGACCACAATCCACATGGGAAGAGCTATATTAGACGATCATGTCAGCTCGGGTATCTCCGGTGGCCTCGAGTTTGTTGAAGAGTATTCATATGTGTGTGTATATATTTCTCCATTTCATCTAAATATTGATGTGGAAAGACTATGGAAACAACAATCTTATTAAATTGATCAAGACAAAAATCAAAGGTTTTGTGACACCACTATATATTTAATATGGTTCTTATTATTGGGTATCTTTAGTACAATTGTTAATAAACAATTTTAAAAAAAATTTGACACAATTTTTACGAGAAATATAAAAAGTAAAAAAAAAAATCTCATAATAATTAAGTTTCAAAACCATTGCCCTTAACAAATGCCCTTAGAACATCCATCAACTTTTTTGTTTAATATAGTGTTTACACTGTTTCAAGTTAAATATTTCTTGATTTCCTTTAACTTTTTTCTAGATGACTGGATGGAAAAGTGGTGATAACCAAGATTGGAATGGAAGAAGCATTTCTACTAACGTTATCTGCATATTATTAGTGCCATTTTGAGCTCATTGTGGCAAAGGTAAGGATGAATTCTAATGGGAATGGAGTTATATATTATTATTATTTGGCAGATTATATTCTCAGATTAAGACTGTGTTTGGATTGCGCGTTTGTGTGTCCACCCGTTCACTATTTCTGCGTTTTCCTTTTTTTTTTTTTTTTTTCCAAGCCGCAGTTGTTGACTAGATTTTCCATGAACAGTGCTCAGATGCACTGTTCATGGACCCACAAATTACACTTTTTACCAATTTTTTCATTAAAAATGAGTCCCACAGCACTATTTACATATTTAAAAATTATTTCGCTACAGTGTTTTCAGTTTCAGCAAAAATAAGCTCAATCCAAACGGACCCTAAGTGTTCAAACTTGGCAGATTATGAACTCAATACAATATTGTTAATGACTCTTCCTAATTAATATTGCCTTTGATCGTAACAAGGTGTGTCAGTTCATGCCTAACCCCGCATAAGAACATTGGTCTATACATAGTCAAACTCATTCTCATATATTTCAAACAAACTACCCCATGTTGTGTCATTGAGTGCATAAACTGCCAAGTTTGAACACTTAATTTTTGAAATAAAATTAAATGAATCAAACCTTGAATTTAAAACTGGCTCCATTTATCTCATTTATAACCCTATTTCTACTATAACTAAAAAAAAAATATATATATATATATATATGTGTGTGTATATATATATATATATATATATATATATATGTAGTTCTTCTTTCTTCGACTTATGAACCCATTCAGATTGTACACATGCATATCTTTTGTCCACTACTAGTTTATTTTTAATAGGCTTAAACTGCATATACTTAAAACCAATTACATAAAAATATAAAGGGATATATTTGAGTAGCTTAAATAAAAGTTTGAGCAAAATATTTCCTGCATGGCTTATTTAAACAAGACACGCTTCTGTCTCTCACAAATTTGGATTGAAAATGCTATCAATTTAACTACATAAACCTTACAAATACATTCACATTAGCTAACAAATTACCACATCAATATCTTAATAAAGTTTTATATATATTGTTGTGTTAAAAAAGAAGGGGGGAGATAGAATTCATTTCACAGTCAACATTTAGTATTTCATAAATTTTAATGTAAAATAGTGTTACATCATTTAAAATCAATCATACCTTTTTTTTTTTTTTTTTTTTTTTTTTTTTTTTTTGCAAAATCTTATCCATTAGTTGCAACAAGTATCATTGACCAAATGGCTAACATCAATGTGAATGAGACCTCCATCTACCTGACCCTTATTCCACCTCAAAACCGATCAATTGATACATCTAAAACTAATTGAAGGAAAGAAAGGTATATATCCAACTTGAATAATCTGGTTATTCAGTCGGTGATATCTATCTAATTTGTGATCACCTCCATTTGTAAAGCTAATTTCTACTAAAAAATTATAGAATTTTCAAGAACACTAGGACAAATTAAATTTTGTTAGAAAATGCCTAGGCACTATACACTCGGACAATAACATACATGATGAAGTTAGTATATTCAACTTCTAATACCATATGGTGTATTTATAACCTGGTAGAGTGGTTTTCTATCAATTAATTAGGCTAGCTAAGTGTAAATTTCTGAATGAGGGTCTTATTTATATATATATATTTTTATCACATCTTACTTATCACGGTGTTCATGTTGCTGCTGGTCAACTTCCTGAAAATCTTACAATTGCAATAAAGGAGAAAAGGTTTAAAGCAGTCGAAAACAAAAAGAATAACATATATATAAAACAAGAACTGAATACGTAAATTGTTGGCTATATATAATGCAAACTGCAAAGCACCCTTGATTTTCTTAGTTCATGGCTTTTGTCACAAGATACAACCTTATTAATTGTGAAAGTAAATTCTTGCAGTACTTCGAAAGTAAGGATATCACTTTGGTTTGACAAGTGTCCCACAATGTGTCAGAGATTATGGTTACAATAAATTATAAGCAATTATCAATTTGTTTGTTTATATATCTTCGTTACAAAATAGAAGACAGATGTATCAGATTCACGATCTTCTTGATGATCTCTCTGGACTCTGGCCGATGATCTACTGCCAAGAACTTTGGTATCTAGGACACTAGGGGCCTATTAATGCAACAATTTATGAATTACTTGGTTCAACTACTTCGAAATTTTGCATTTCCTTTCTGGGTGGTTGCATTCATGACTTTCAATCTAACTCTAATCTGTAGTAAATGAGGCACCAGGACATTGCATCCGAACTCCACACGTGTGAGCAGGAGCGCGCAGTAAAACATAACAATAAGTCTAAAAACACAACATAATTTACAACAAATTATATAACCGGAGAAGTTTTTAATAAGGAATAGTAAAATAGTGTCAGTTGTAGGTGTATATAAATATTAATAATAATTTGTCAACTTAATAATTGTGAAATTTATTATAAAAACTATCATATCTCTGTATTGTTACTTTGTATGTAAACGTAAATTTCTTTTACTTGCACTGCATGCAATTAATCGGTACTGACGGATTTCTGTACATCTACCTCAAATCATACAACTCAGACTCTTTACTTTGCTTTTGAAGTATGCCAAAAATCAATTCAAAATTACAACAATTTAATCATCATAGAAGATTGATGTCAAACTGCATCTAATTTGATATGCTGTACGAAGTAAGTAAATCATGAATTCCCCGCTCGTCTCATCCTTTTCTAAAACCTACCTCACTTCTTTCCCTCTCTTTTTATTGTCTTAAATGATCTAATTGGTGTTTATGACATGATAGGAATTTATTAACTACTCCAAGCTAGTACCACTGCGCTGGTTGTTATTGATGATCACTGAAGTGACACTATTTGCATTAAAAAAAAATTTTCATTGGAAAATGTGAAAGTTTTGTTTATTACGTAAAACTTAAACACAGCCATGCTTACAAATTAATATGACAGGCAAGTTTTAACATGTTTTGAATCATTTTTGATAAATGACAACACATCATTTTATAAATTTTATGTAATTAAATTTGTATTATTCCTAATATCATTCATATTTTAGTTCTTTATTTTATTACACAAGAGACAAAGGTATGTAATTCAATAAATATTTCTTATTTCCATGTATTTTCAGTTTTTAAGCAGCATTAAACGTATTTTCATACACTTTTTCATCTACATGTATTTTCACACATGTTTTCAAATAATAAAACACATGTTTTTAAGTGTATGTACCAAACACGCCCTATAAGTTCCAACAATGGGCTTCCTTTGGAATGTCCCAAATTACAAAAAGCTAAAAAATAATAATTATAAAAGGTAATATAAAATAACAACTTATGGTATATATAACAACTTGTTTTGTTAAATGAACCTATTATTTATATATATATATATATATACACACACAGGGGTTGAACTTGAAGTTATTTGAAAATTATTTTAATAAACCATATTCTACCCCCTGAGACTTAAATTTATATAACAAATACCCGTATGAGTTATGACCATTTATGTGTAATTAATACGAATTGAGTCAGAATAAATATTTTCAAATTAAAAAAAAAAAAAAAATCACCTAGAATCATCTCAAAATAAAGCCCCAATTTTTTTTTTTTTCAAATTTCAAAGAAAATTGGTGTAATTTATATCCAAAAATAAATGGGAAATGTATGTACAACGAGCAGAAGTGACGAGAGGGCCTAAGTACACATCAATATTAAATATCTCCCTCGCACAACAATTTGTAGAGAGAATAAATGTGGATGTTTTAAGGTCATTACCAGTGCCAACAACAACAATAAATTGGAGCGCCTCTCTCTTTGGTTTTTGTTGGGGCATGAACCCCCATTTATTGTATTTTAAATGTTTCTTACTGTTCTATACCGACACTCCTCTTCCTCTTCCAAAGTATTCAATACAAGCAATAGATTAATGACCTCGTATTTTGAGGCCTACTCCTTCTGCTGCATTCTCCATCTAACATACCCCAAAATATGTAATGCACTCTCCACTCCACCTAACTCTACACCGTAGTTATAATGCCAAAGACATTTCTAATTTAATGCTTCCAAATTTGGGTGCATTGCCCCACTCTCCAAACTTTGGTTGGCGATCATTAAAATTTGTTAATTTTAAAATGTTTGTGTTTGTATAACCGCAATTGTAGTCATATATAAGTGAGTTTTAATTAGCTCAATTGATAAAGTTTTTTGTTATTGAATAAGAGATTTAAGATTGGTGTCTTGGCTTTATGTTAAAGAACAATTATTATGAAACAAACGTCATATATGTATTGAAATTTTATCGTATCTATCCAAAAAATTATATATCTATAATGCTTATTTAAGTACAATTCATTAGACTTGACAGGTTGTGATACCTCTATAGTCAAGCTCCCATGCATAGGCTTAGATGGGAATCGGTTTAAGTAGCCATTATGGTAATAATTCTTCCAAACCCAAATGTCAGCAGCCTAACCTATTTTCTTCGAATTAAGTAGGAGTATTTAATATTAGGTTTGTACATAAACTTCAGTTGAACAATAAATGAAAGCCAAAAAAGAAAGGAAAAATAAATGAAACTAATAAATAAGACAAAGATGCTTTTATAATTCGAAGTAATCATAAATAAATAAATAAAATTGTTTGTTATTGTCTATGATTTATGATTCTAAAGCTTAAGACTTATATATTTAATTAGTTCCTTACTTGAACTGTGCAATTTATTAGAGATGAATTATGATGGATTCCATATCATCTCATTCAGGCCTAGAAGCACAAAAGATTGCTTCAATAAGGATTAAAACTTAGTTGTTGATGTGTTATTAGTAATTTTTATACGTGAAAAATCAATTAGCTAGAGAATAAATAAACAGAAAATATAGGATCAAGAGAGGGGAAAAATGAAGAAGCAGGAATTTATTGGAGGTGTGCTGCATGTTCCTGGTACCGTTAAGTTTCCCATGAACTTACTGTGTACTACTGATCACTCCTTCTGGCGTCTTATTTTGTTGGCCAATTTTTAAAAATCCAACGTTTCTACGGAACCACATTTAATGAGATATCTTTTACGTACACAATATAAATTTCCAAAATTTCCCTTTTTAATTTAAAAGAGGAATATGTTTAGGAAATCCCATAATGGAAGAGATGGCCAATAGAAAGAAAAAGAGGGAATTGTATTTTCTCTATTTCACTTGAAATGGAGCGAGTCTATTTCACATTAATATATTTTTTTTTTTTGGATATGATAACCTATATAAATTGTGCAACATTGCTTAAATTTTATATATCATGGCATTTGATACCCCTTTAGATTTGTAATATTTTAAATGGATTTATTTCAAATAAAGAAGATTCTAATATGAGATGGAGAGAGCATAAGGGTTTGTTGGGTAATAGGATTTGAAAACAGTTTTCTGTTTTTAGGCAGCATGTAGGCAGTATTTGTAATCACTTATCAAGAATCTCATGAAGAGAAGGCCATACAGGATCTAATAACCATTGTACTGCAAATTGCCAAAGAAATTGCAGTCCAAATCTAATAGCCCATAATTTGTATTAAGATCCCAAGTGATTCAATCCCTTTAATTGGGTAATCTAAAGTATTGCACCTAAAAAATTGTACATAAGTTTTACTCTTTATTTTAACTGATGTGTGCTTCAGAGGAAGGAGGGGTGAGGGGTGGTCTTTCGAACCACCATTATTTGCTTGTTTGTTTATTTATTATTTTTAAACAAGGTTTTGGTTTGGATTTTGGCCAAGAGATAATTTTTCATTTTTAACGACATTGAATGTCTTGCAAGCCATAGGAGTCTCTATGACCAAAAAAAAAAAAAATTTCAAGGGATTCCAAGGTTATATCCTTTGGTCATCAAATTATTCCTGCACCCAATCGCTTAAATTGTTAATACATCTAAACAAGGGAAGGGATGACTATTCCCTCCCCCCTCCTACTCTTCTCTCTCTTTCTCCAAACATCTAAACAAACTATTTGAGACATGATTCCAAAGAGATGGTTACCATCTGAAATTGGATCTAGAATGTAGCTTGTCCTCCAAAAACAAAAACAAAAATATTTCTCTAGGAATGCATAAGTGACAAAATTGCATTGAAGACAATTATTTTACATCATTGTCCTCTGTCTCATCAAAATTGTCTAGCTGTAGACAACTTGAAACACTAAATCATATTTTACAAAACTATGAATGAGCCAAAATGTATGGATCACAACCCAGTTTTAATTCCTAATTTCTATGAATTAGTCTTAAGTCTAATAAGTTGGGGGAAGAGGAATAGATATCCCTCCCCTTTGTACAAATATTTTAAAAATTAGTAGGAAGAGAAGAAGGGAGACATATAGTCATATAAATTGTCAATTATAACCATATTTTACTATTTTTTTAAAATATATTTAGTTTATATCATAAAGGCATAATTGATAATCAGTTTTTTTTTTTTTTTAATAAATATAATTGAAATTTTCCCCCTCTACTCCCCCTCCAAATTCCCCAATTTGGGGAATTAAAGATAAGGGGCTTGGAGGAGTAAAATAAAATACTCCTCCAAATCTCCTCAACCCTTCATTCAAATAAGTTTCATTAAACTCACCCTCCTCTTCCTCTTACTCCCCCTCCATCCAAACACAGTATAAGAGTGCAAATAGTTAAGACTAATTTGATTGAACACAAACCTATATTGGATAAGTTGTTGATTATAATTAGGGATTCCAGATGATAACTTACTAAAATCTCACTGTCCTCCTGTTAATAAACGTTCGACCTACTAAAAAAACAAAATAAAATGTCCAATACTTGATGCTATACTCTTTGTTCCAAAGGGACCAACAATATTTGCTAGGAAAGTAGTGTTGATTCGAGCAGGACGCGAATGCCCAATGACTAGGTTTGGATCTAGTGACTACTTCCCAAGCAACAAGTGAGTATGTGATTTGCAATTTTCTTATGTACTAGGTTCATGCATCCTATGTGAGACTAACATGTGATGTGGGTTTCATCTTAATGTAAACAAGTTCAGATTTTATTTTATATTAAAGGATTGAGCTATTAGGAACAATAATGAGACTATCAATCTATCACATATAAGAAGGTGTCTTCTGGACGGGCTCATGTGCCCTATGTGAGACTAATATGTGGCAAACTGATAGTTTTACATAAGGCTCATGAGCTCGACACATGAGATATCTTTTTGTATGTGATACACTGATAGTCTCATTGTTGAGAAAGTATACCATATTTCGGTAATACCGACTCAGTATCTGTTTTGGTATTTCTTACCCAATAAATGAGTGATATCTGTTTTAAAAAATCACATCAAATTATCCCAATAAATAATTAATTTATCTTTCCGATAGTATAGAAGATTGTGATTAATTTATTTAAGTAGTCTGATGTGGTTTTTTGAAACAGGTGTCACTCATTTATTGAATAGAAAATACCAAAATAGATGCTGAGTTGATATTACCGAAACATGATATACTTTCTCCTCATTGTTGTTCCTAATAGCTCAATTCTTGTCCCCCAAAAAAAAATCTAGATTTTTTTACATTAAATTCGATTTAAATTTGCAACAACATAGTCGGTAATATTAACTTCAAGTTCAACCCCTGAATTAATTAAGCCGAATATCGTTAATGCTTATTGATCAATGTATACGGAGTCCAAGGACATGTCCATGCTAGTCAGTGACTCCTCAGTAGTCACATCCTGATCTTTTGAAAAAAAAAAAAAAATTAAACATCAAATGGGACCTTGTTAAATTAATAATTTTCTTTTTTGAGAATCCAGTTAAATTAATAATTAAAATAGCATCAACTGCATTTCCGATATTGAATGCTTCCTTACAAATGCATAATATATTTCCTACAATACCTTTAATACATTACATTACGATACCTCCATTTGTTTGGAGAGATAAAAAAGTGATAGGATAGAAAATTGAGAAAAAATAAAACAGTGAGAAGATAGAAGGGATTTTAATTTCTTTTATTTGTGTTTGGTTGGAAGTGAAAAAAGAGAGAAATGGAGAAAATAAGTTTATATAAATTTATTTATCTACCATTGTTAAAAAATGATGCCCTATAAAAACTAAAAAAGTGGCAAACAAGTCCTTTTTAAAAAAAATAATAATAATAATAAAAATAAAGGGCAATCACCCAAATTTTTTTTTTTTTTAAATCATGCTCAGAAAAAAAAAAAAAATCACATCTAGTTAAACCAAAAATTTGAAAAAAAAAAAAAGAAAGAAAAGAAAAGCAAAACAAAGGAAAGCACCATCATGCCCACAGCGGAGGAAAGCAAAGCCAAAAAAGAAAAAGAAAAAAAAGACCCAACACTAAAAGAAGAAAAGGGTAGTTTAGACATTAAATGTAACTATTCATCTCCTCTCTATTTTTTGTTATGATCGTACTATCTCACATGGATTAAGTATAAACTTAATCATATGTTTATAAGCTTTTGAACATCTTCCTCTTGTAAGCCGGTTTTCAAGGGTGAGTTTTATCCATGAGTTTATAACATTTGATATCAGAACTAACTACCACCTCGATTAATCGGGCGTAGCTCATTGAGTATTGAATCAAATGAGTTATGGCTTTGTATTCGGATCCTGGAAGAAGTGACCTAGAGGCTAGATTAAAATTACTGATAGGTGAGTGGAGCCACCAAAAAGAGAAAGGCCTATCATCAGGTCAGTGTTGCTAGAGTGAGCTGTTGTGGACGTCGACTGCAGAGCATGGTGGTATATTATGATCCTAGTGTCCCATATGGATTAAGTATAAGTTTAGCCATGTGTTTATAAGCTCTTAGGCATCCTCCTCTTACAAGTTGATTTTCAAGGGTGAATTCTACCAATGAGTTTGTAATATTTTCTCTCCAAATTGGGGAGATACAATTTTGCTGGGCTAGAGAAGAAAACATCTGGACCCCACCAACTTTCTATCATTCCTTTTTCTTCAACCAAACACTCATAAAATCAGTTTTCTCTCCACTTTTCTCTCCCTTATTTTCTATCCTCCTTGTTTCACCCCAACCAAACGGACCCTAATAGTACATTAGATTCCTCAATAAAATAAGGGTCTTGTTAATGGGTGCCCTTAGAACATTTATTAATAGACAATTTTAGAAAAGTTTTAATATCACTTTCATGGGAAAAATAAAAAATAAAAGATCTGATTAACAAGTGCTCTTAAAGTATTTGTTAATTTATCATTTTAGGAAAGTTTTAATACCACTTTCATTGGAAATATAAAAAACTATAAAAAAAAATCACTTGCTAATTTCTTTTCCCATAATAGTTTTTTTTTTTTAAATAATTGTTAAACCAATACTCTAATGGCATTTGTTAACTTTTCTCTAAAAATAACTTAATTTTTCCTTTTCCCATAACAAAATTTTAAAACTATTTTATAAACTAATGCCCTTACGACATCAATTAACTTTTCCCATAAAATAATTTAAATTCAAATATCGTGGTGTATTAACCAATAAAACACAAACAATGTTATCATTTTCAAGGACAATTAAATTCAATACAACTATGATAATCTGAAAAACCATTTTAAGATGCAGCCTGGAACAAGCATTGTAACTATCCAATGTTCATAGCAGAAATATACATAATGTTTGCATGTTTGCCCACATATAAAAATTGCAAGTTCAAGCTACATGCTATTTAAAGCTATTGAGATTTTGATGGAGTTCAAAACAAGTTATGGATCAATTCACCGGAGAAAACACTTATAGTCCCTTATTATCTATCCTCAAGTATTGTTTTCTCAGCTGCTAAAGTGGCTAATATGATCACACTAAGGTGAGGTTTGAATCACAAATATGAAACACCACTAAGGATGCCATTACCATTAGACTTTCGCATGAACTGCAAAGTTTTCACAATTGATAGTCTCATTTACAATTTGCTTTTAATCAAAATTTTTTTTTCAAGCTTTACAGTTTATACATTATGAAAGAATTTAGAATATATTATTCTTTTTGCTCATTTAAGTTCAAAGGTTATTTTCATTTTGTTCTTTTAAGTTTAAAATTTTACCTTAAGTACATACTTTTGAGTTTGTTTTTGAATGGTCCCCCGTCCATCTTCATGAGAGATCTAGCCGTTAAGTACCAAGTAAGCGTATGAGTCATGACACATGCCTAGTCATATGACACGTCACCCATCTTTTGTCCAAATGTCCTAGAATGCCGTATCCCTCAAATAAGTGTAAGGGAAAAAAATAGAGCAAGAAAGAAACAACCCCACATGAGAGAGATAAAAGAGGCTTGGTTATTACATTTCTGAAACCTCTTTCTCCATAGACTAGTTAGCCACCACCATTTGCCTTTAGCTCTAACTAGGGTTTTTTGGTGCTTCTTTTCCAAGTTCTAATAAAACCCTAATGACGGTCTGTTTAGAATCCACTTATTTTAATAAAATTGAAAACTTTTTACTGAAAATATTGTAAATAAAAGTAAAAGTTAGCTGAAATAGTATAGTAGGACCTATGAATAATACCAAAAAGTGTAGTGAGACTTATGAATAGTAGCAAAAAAAGTTGAATAGTAAAATAAGTTGGCAAAATTAATCATGGCAAACGGACACTAAGTATCATTCATCTCTACCCCCTTACTCTACCCTTATTTCTTCCCTTTTCCATCACCTCCTTCACAATCTTCACACTTTTCACCCCCCAAAACTTTAGCTAGAGTGAAGAAAGCTTAGTGTAGCTCAACGCATGGTGAACCCATATGACTAAATCATCAATGATGAAAGCTTCAACTAAAGCAGCAAACTCGTATGGTGGCTAAAGATTGAGGAACTAATAAATCAAGTTTGATCATGATGACAATTGAGAACTTCTTGATAAACATGTCGTTGATGTTGTTGGATATAATTCAACAATTTACTTTTGTGATAAAGCAAATAAGTACAACATACAGATCTAATTATAAGCAATAATACAAATAGATATGGTAAGCAAAAATAATAAATAGATACTGTATATATAAGGAGAAATTTGCAATATAGTTAAAAACTCATAGACAAAATGCGTGAAAGATGAATAACACATATCAAGTTTTGTGTTTAATACAATCTCCTTAAAGCATATTTCGTACCTCACACAATCTATGATGCTTTGAGACTCATGGATGTCTGCCTCCTAGAATAAAATGATTTACAGTACGGAAAAGAAGCACATAAGGTCTATGCACTGTGAACTGAACTATGTCTCTTTCTCTCTCTTAGACTCAAATGCTAATGTACAAAATATTCTCTCTCTAAGAGTTTCTTTAAAAGTTATTTTTATGAAAAAGGGACGATGAATATATATACATTAGTAAACAGACTTACTGACTAAAAAAATAACTGTTGTGCACAGACTTACTGACTCAAAAAATAAAGTAATAAAATATTATTATTTGGACAAGAAGGCCCAATCCACACATGCCAAAGTCCAGCCCATGAGCATATAAACTAAAATATTATCCCTTTCCTTTCTTAAGTGGGACTCAAGGAATTTCACTACTTTAATACAAATAAAAAGAAAGAAGCAAAATCTATACTTAGACTTAAAGAAGCAAAATAAAAATAACCCCAGAATGGGGAAAAATGTAATTTAGTCAAGAATTTATTTAAGAAGACTCTTTATCAATGATTTTAGTAAAAAAAAATAATTATAAACTACCTTGTTTAATATTTTGGAACGGGAGCTTAACACTTCGGCAAAACAATAGAATTACTTGACCTACAAATCATCTTCTTTCATAGATATTGTCAATTTTAAAACATCAAGTAGGTAAATGGTAACTAATTGCTCTCCACTATGGGGGTTCACATCCTAATATCTTATCCAATAGTTATGGCCCTGTTAGATTCCCCCAAGCACTCGTGTTTTGTTTGATTTCTAAGAGCATTTGCATCGGGGTGGCTCAAAAAGTTCTATTTTACACCTTAAAAACTTACTTTATCTATTTTACCAACTCATTTTACAACTCACTCTATATCCCAGTTTTTATTTTTACATACAACCTAATAAAATAATATAAACTACTTAATAAAAAAAAAAAAAAAAACTAATTTCTCTCTCTTCTCCCATCTCACTCTTTCCTCTCTCCAGCAACCACTAAAAAGATTAGCTTAGCCACCCACCACCACACACACACACACACACACACACACACCCCAAAGCATCCACCAAAAAAAAAAAAACCCAGAAACCCCACAGTCCCCACCACTGACACACATACCACCACACCACCAAACACGCCCCCAATAACCACAACAAAAAAAAAAAAACAAAACAAAACAAAAAAACAAAAAACCAACAACCCCACAGTCCCCACCATCGATACACACACCACCACCACCACCTCTAACACCCACCCACCACCCCATCACCACACACACCCCCCAGCAACCACCAAAAAAAAAAAAAAACCAACAACCCTAATCCCCACTACCAATACACACACCACCACCACCTCTAACACCCACCCACCACCCCCCCCCCCCCCCTAACAACCACCAAAAAAAAAAAAAAAAAAAACCCAACAACCCAATCCCCACCACTTCTAACACACAAAAACCCACAACCGCTAATTTACACAAAGCAAGGTCAGACCTCCACCATGCCAACCCACACCTCACCACCACAGCAACACCCCACCACCACGACAACACCATATGCATAGAAACCCACAAAAAATCAAAGGAAAATCCACACAAAACCCACAAGCACTGAGCAAGCAGAGAGTTGAGAGAGGAGAGTTTCAGAAAGAAGAGAGTTTCAGAGAGTTGAGAGGGTTAGAGAAAAAGTGAGAGAGAGAGAGAGAGAGAGAGAGAGAAAATGAATAAATTAATATTATTTCATTTTACAAACTTGTGAACAGTAGGTTCTAAATATAAGTATCTACTGTTCACAAGTTCTAAAATTTTTAGAATTTGCATACTGGGTTGGAGCATATTTTTAGGTTCTCAGTGGCTAAAAGAGCAACTGGGGGTGTTTTACACCCCCAGATGCAAATGCTATAAAAAGTGTATACATTTTCTGAATCTGAAACTAGTATAAAAGATCCCATTTTCACTTGTGCTTTTGTTTGGCACCTGTTTTGAGAACAAGAAACACTAGATACCCCCATTTGGCACTTGGTTCTTATTTTTGAAAAAAACCACTTTTCTCACTAACAGGACTGTTCTAATCAGGAAAAATATTCAACTAATATCATAAAATCATAACCCAACCGCAAACCCATCACCACCAAAAACAGTTCCTCTGCAAGCATACACAAAAATAATAGCCTAGCAATGATCCAAAATCAGCAAGACACATTCAAAAATCATCACCCAAAGGAGACAGAAAATCTCAAACAATTGAATGTTTGCTTGATGGGTTTTGGTCGTATGTAGTGAGAAAGGGTTGGATAGAGAGGGAAGATGAAGTCAGGGAGAGATATATCTGCGATTTGTATCATGAAGGAAAAAAAAAAACACATTTGGTGGTGGGCCCACTTGAGTTGAGTTTTTGAAAAATATGCAACTGAACTCATTTTCCTGAATCCAAAAATGTAGAAAAGTTGTTCTCATATTTTGTTTTCATATCCACATTTCAATACTGAGAACAAAACACAAACCCAAACAAGTTTTTGGGTGATGGGGCCCATAGAAAACAGGAAATGAAAACAAAATACAGCCCGTTTTCAGTGGAACCAACATGGCCTATACCTTCGCTTTTACACATCTGACAATGGATTGCAGTCAGCTGTCAAACCTTCAGATGCCGATTTGTATTAGGTAAGCATAAATTGGCATACTTCAAAAGCAGTCATCAGAACCCAACAGGTTTTCAACTAGAGCCCCTCAGGCGATCAAGAAGCTGCTAGCCATAAGAAGATAGCATAAGTTCTCAGTCAGTCCAGTCAAATTATCTGACATAACAAGCCTGTAGCATAAGTGGATTGGGGGGGGGGGGGGGGGGGGGAACTTATGAATATGATAGAGATGTCGGAAAAATCTAGATACAAAGTACAATTAGTTATAAAAGGCAGTGTCTGCTTCGTGAGGAAGGCCTTCTAGGATTGTTTTATACCAGAAAATAAGGTTCCGCATAGTAGGAAATAGGAATTATTGATAAATGACATGCCAAAAATTTTTTATGGAGTTTACTTCATACACATAACAGGAAAGTTTTGGGGTCTTAAAAGTGTGTGTGCGCATGCACGCATGTGTGTTGGAGTAACTAGTTTCTAAAAAGAAGAAGAATTCTTTGAAGAGACAACATGAGAGATAGAGAGAGAGAAGTATGAAGGCCTCAAGAGTATTATTAGCATTGAAACATCATAAACTAAACTCACCAGAACAGGATACTGTATAATCCATCCTAAAACTGGAATCTGATAGAGAAACACCTTGACAGATGGCCAAAAACCGCTGCATTTACATCAATGCAAAATACATTAAAAGCCACACATGTAGATAATTCAGTTTAGAGCTTGGAGCTCAGACCAGGAACTAACCCAAAGAGAGCAATACAACCATATATTTGTAGGATTATACCAACTATTGGCCACCGAACAAAAAGAAAAAAGAGCCCTAGAAGAAAAGCTGCAGAACCCTGCAGAAGAGAATAGAAAATTAATCGAAGATCTATCTCCAAATAAATAATTTATTTATAGATGACATAATTCAGACATTATTTTCCCTTTTCATGCCCATAGCCTTGTAGCTCAACTGGCACCTCTTAGTGTTTCCAACGGAAACGCCTAGATTCAAAGCTCCCTCCCCCATTGTAAGTATCAAATTATCAACCACCAAAAAAAAAAAAAAAAACAATTTTCCTTTATAATGCTCAAACATGAAGAGTCATTAAGTATAAAAACTCAATATTAAGGTTACACTCCCCCAGACTCTACAATTTGTTATTGAAAAGTTTAACTCTGATGTAAGGGGATTGATAGCAACCAACAGGACAACAAATATCGAAGGCCACTCCATACACAATGTAATTAATTCCTACAAGTGCATTCATGTGTCTGATAGAGACAAAGGCTTCAAGGAAGTTGAATGAAATTACAAAGATAAAGGAAGGTGGGCTGTAAGCCAATTTTACCCACTAGCAAGCAAGCCCTCAACAGGTATTTAAGGTAGGGATATAACCTATCAGCTGTAAATTTGGATCATAACGCAATTTGAGAATTTTCCTCTGCTATCACATATCAAACATGCATTCAGATTTCTTGATTTGCCATAGAGCCAGGCCCTAGGTCCATTAAAGTGAGCCAGTGGAAATGCTATGCCTGCTGTTTAGCTCAAACAGCAAAGTCTTAGCTGTCCAGGAGAAATTATATGGGAAGAATAGGAGTACTTCTGTCTGACAATCTCATGTATTCTGTATTTGGTTTTGATTTTATCCCTTTGCTTTTTCACAAGCACCTTGAACACATTATGTGCTCACAACTTCACATATTAACCCCCTCGCCCACAGGAAAAATGAGAAGGATTGTTTCAAAATATTTAGCACAAGAATTTTCTTAGCCATACCTTGTAGTTTGCTCTGTTAGTGAAAAGGTTCCACGTTGAACGCCAACCAAGCAAAAGGGCTACCCCAGTCAAGCAAAATATCTGATAACAGAATTATCAAAAGGTATACAAAATCATGGCCTCTTCCGGTGCACTGACTCAAAAAGATTTAAGTTATAAAAGGTCTTACATTTGAAAGGGCAAGTAAACCCCTGTCGAAGAATAGAACTACACCAAGAAATGTAAAAACGATACCAAAACCAATGAGACCCAAACCAATCTCTGCAGGTTTCAGCCAAATTTTCAAGGTTACAAAAAAAATACTGGTTATGACATAATTTGCAGGGAAAAACCACAGAAACTTTCTTCCAATAGCCATCTCATTAAAAATTTTCAATCAACAAAATCAAATATAGAAATCATATTCTTAAAATCCCTACTACAACCATGTTAAACAAAAAAGGACCAGAACTTTTATTTTAGAAACTAAAGGTTATGCTCACACTTGAACCTCAACACTTTTTATAAAGCTTATAGGCATACAGATACTGCAAATGCCACCCTTCAGCTTTGAACAAGACCACCAAGTTCAGCTCATGTATAAATTCGATGATAACACATGAAAATTCCCGAGACTTGTAAACAACCAGTTTATTTGTAGCTATGCATATGGATTAGGTGACATTCCCAATTGATAATCAAAAGCATGGAGCTTGGCATGAGCAGAGACAGGAGAAAGAGTGGAGAATGCAGATATATTGTGCTGATGTTACAAACAAAACCAACTAGTCAAGTTAAATAAGAAAATCCAAGGGCACTAAAATTTGTAAGCCATAAAAATGTTATTTCCCTTTGAATTCTAAGTTTTGCAAGACCAGTTACGTATAAGTATTTGAGTATTTAAATCCAACTGTGCTTTCTGGGTTATTATATCTAATCTAAAAGAAATATTAATGCTACTATGAAGTTTTCGTTTGGACATGTTATCGATCTATGTTGTTATCTTTTATCTATTATTTCAGAGTAGATACTTTATCTCAAAAACATATAAATAAATATGTTTGCGTGCATGAACATACATATATCTTTACACGCGCACACACACGTAAAAATATCTTTACATGCACGCACACACGTAACAAAAAAAAAAAGAGTTGCAAAGCCAGGAGAATGGAAGAATGTCGTAAGATGACAAAAAGGCTAGTGTTGCTACATCCTGCTCTGCAGTAGAGTAAAACCATAAAAATAATAATAAAAAAATTATAAAAAAAAAAAAAAAACCAAGGACATTGTTACAGACATTCAGTCCAACATAAATGTGTTCTTAAGGTTGGGACGCATATATTCCTAATATATATGCCAAGGAGTGATTCTATATATATATATTTTTTATAAGTAACAAACTTTATTTAAGCAAAAACTTCCAAGTATACATACAAAGAAATCACCAACATCAGCCTCTCAAGTTACAAAACTCTAACAAATCTAGAAAAGAATCACAAGAGGAAAAAGGTAAAATTACTGTAATTTGTGCTAATCACGCATGAAATCAAGGTACATAATAATATCAATAACTGTTCACTAATTGCTGATGATGTGGTCTCTTCTACCCCAAAGCATTCTTTGCCTACACATATTAGTATAAGCTAAACATACAAGAGTGAAAATTATTTTTTACAAGTTTTATGGCATTATCATCCTTATTTCTTTCCCAGCTTTTTTAACACAATTTCTGTACAACAATACAGTCTTTCACAGACCAAGTTATGCATATTACATATAGGCATGGACAATTTCTTACCAATCAGCAAACTTATTTATAATAATTCTGAGTATCAACTACGGAACTTATAAATCTTAAAAAATTTGATCCAATTTAACAAAAAACTCCTTTATCTCTAACATTTTTTACACATACTAGATACATGTGTAACCACGCACACGTCCAAATCTGTATGACTTTGTGTATTTCTGATAAGATAAGAGGTTATAAATTGTACAACTCATCTCCTATTTGAAGAATGGCGTGTTGAACACTTGAAACACTATACCTTGTGACTTGTACTTACCCATGTTTGACACTAGTTTAGAGAGTTAAGAACTCACATTCATTCACCTCAAAACGTGTAAAGCTAAAAGGGTATTACTATTATGTTATTGTTTAACATCTAGAGTTTTATTAAACAGAGAGAAATATGCATGTTTAATGCTATCAATAACTTTTTAAGTTTACCACGAGTCAGCAGATAAACACTTGTGTCTATGTCCACAATTCATAATAAAAGACTAATAAGATATCCTCCATATTGTGAAGCTCAAAAGCATAATAACGCATATAAAATAATAATAAATTTTCATGAAATCACATTAGAAAGTTGTTTTATAAGTTGCATGACACAAAAATCAAAGTACATTCTAATTTCTGCAAGAGATATAATATGTTAGTTTTTAATACTTCTTCTATCCCACTAAGGGTCTAATCAAAAAGATAAACGTGCAGATTAATGTCATACTTACACAAGTAACAACAAAAAAGTCAAGCATGAGTAATTTCAAAATAAACTTTATCATAAATTTTTACACAGCCAGGGTAATCGTAGGGAACACCAATAACTCGCAAAATAGTTCTACAAGAACATTCAGTTAACCAAATAAAGCATAGAGCCCTAAAACTTATTAAAAAAACTTAGCCTTAAGCAAAAATGTTCATAGCAAACACTGACTAGAAGCTGAACCAAGAGTTGAGAATCCATGCATATGAAAAACATTAACAAACAGAATAATGCTCACTTTTTTGCTCAGTTAGTTCATACACCATCCTGATAACTGTACTAGTCTCTTTGATGGTAGCAAATAGGAAGCACCTTTCAACTGCAACATCGGAGCATAACATATAAGATTATGAAGGTAAATAAAAATTTAAAGCTTATTATATGCATAAACTATCAGACAGAAAAAATCTACACTTATTTCAAGCTAACACCTAAGTTTGGTGTGACCCCTAGCTGAAATCATCTCAGGATTTCACTTTTCATGTTAACAGCCTTCGAGTTTCAAACTTTTGACACAAATGTAGAACATATTTGACTCGATACCAATGTAATAAACCTTTTCAAAATTAGATAACCAACTACTCTGTTCAAATATTGGAAAGCCAACAATTTGAGTTCCTACTCTTTGTTCCCACTGCGCACAAATTTGACTGATAAATCCTTGTATCAACATGTGCACTCTTCTTGGTCTTGTATATACTACCTCGATCTCAATTTAGAACGTCTTCACATGTCTCGCAATAACACAACTACATAGTCTGCATCAAAAGTAGTCCAATTAAAAGTTTACATCTTCTAGTCATATCCTCTCAACTCTTCATTCCCTCACACTATTTAATTCTTACAGATGATAACAGGCAAATAAAGGCATTCAAATCCTAATTCCTAGCCTCAAAAACCATATCCCTAATTACTCTCATCTTTTTGTTGCCTCATCAGTTTCTTTTCATTCTTTATCATGACAACATCAGTTCTACCCATTTGCCAATCTCACTACCATACTCATCCAAAAAAAGGTCACAGTCACACCCAGTTTACAAGCTTCCACCTTTTGCTTGGTCTATCAGAGGCGATTGGTAGGAAACTTTACCCTCAATTTTTTGAAGAGATTGATTCTCAAACTCAAACCCATGACCTGTCATTTTTGATATAACGCACTTGACAACCTAGCTCCCACACATACAATACCTCTAAAATCATAACCCTTTTTTTTTTTTGGGGGGGGGGGGGGGGGGTTTAATGTGGGGTGTCCAAGGATCTTAGAACCCGACTAATCTTCCGGGTGTGTGTGTGTGTCATATCCTTGTCCTACACATACACCAAGTAATAACAATGACAAATCTCTTTGGATGGCCCCAAGGTATTGGCTTGGGGACTTAAACCCAAAACCTCATATATCACATGAAACCTAGGAACCACTAGACTAAACCCTTTGGTTTAAAACCAAAAACATTTTAATTTTCTTAAACTCTTTCAATAAAAGCCATTTTAAGCTCCAATTTCTTAAAATTTCAAGTGGGTTAGTTCTTGCAATTCCATTAAACTATTAGCAACACAGTAAATACTTGTTGGACTGGCCATTTAGTTTCATAGTAATAGTTTTATCTTCTAATCCCTATTCTATTGAATTCTATAATTCCAAACTATTAACTGTCTCTACCATTATTAAAGATTGGAAAAACAAAAAACATAGGTTTCATTTGCTAACATCAATTCCAGACAACAAAAGATATATATCAAATTTAATGTAAAAAATCAAAAAATTCATAAATAACTAAGAATTATAGTAACAGAGAGAAAGATGAGAGAGAGAGCGAGAGAGACTGACCAGTTGGGAAGATTGCAAAATGAGACAAGAACGGTGCGTTTTGAGTTTTTGACTCGACGAGACACAAAGTTCTTAACGCGAGAATGAAGAAAGGTGTTTTTGGGTCAACAAGTTGGACTTGACCCATTTTATTTTACTTTTGGGCCCTCATTTGAGGGCTTTTTGAAAATTTGACCATTTGAGATTAATAGTAAGCCCATTCTACTTATAAAAAACTCTAGTCCATTTGAGGCCACTAGGCCTTTATTTTGTATATGCACCTTGTAATTTATAATTTGCTGGCCCATGCTTGCGCAAAAATGATATCCTGTGATCGGGCCCACTCTAGGATCCGCATCCTTGTAAGATGTTTGCATAGGGGCATGAATGAACCAAATTGTTTATGAACAATTTGAGCTTGACTTGAAAAAAAAAATGTTTGTTTATGTAGCAAAAAAGTCAATCTCAAGTTCAGTTTAGGCTTCCGTATTAAACGAATTGAAATCAAACATAATAATTTATTAGTGAACATGATACTCGATTTAACATATATTATATTATATTTTTATATGTATACTTGTCTAAAATAAACTTATATAGACTTAACCCACTTGAATAAATTCATATAGTTTCGAATTATTATTTGTAGTTTATGGTAATATAAATAGTTTATCCATAATAAAATTCGTAGATTTGTGAAGAGGTACAAATTTTAGTCACTGTTTTGCCATATAGGAGAAAATAATAAGTTAATCTTGTGAATAAGTTCAAGTTTGTTTGATAAGAAAACAAACCAAGCTTGAATATATAATCTTGTTTGGTGATGGGCTCGAACTTGGCTTATGTTTAAAATAAAATAAAATGAGTAAGTTTGAACTTTTAACACCCGACTTAATTTAACTAGTTTACAACTCGAACTTTTTCATCGGAATCACCAATAAGTGCTTGTATTTCTTTTGGATAATTTGATAGATGGGGGGAGGGAATTTGAATCTTAAACGTTTTTTGTTGGAAATATTAGGAGGTACTAAGCAGCAGCGAGTAAAGTTACAAGGCTATTGTATTTGTTCACCTAGAGATACTCGTGGAATAGCTAAGCAATGTTCATCCAAATTGAAAATCATTTGCTAGTGCCCAACTCTAACAAATAATGACCAACTGCTCAAAAAGAAATCTTTGTTCATTATTTTTTTGATACATTAAGTAGGGATGGAGATTTGGAACTCTAAATTTTTCCATTATAAATTCTGAAGTGTTAGTTGACTTAAGGATCATTGGTGAAATCTTTAGTCAATTTGGTGAAATCTTTAGTCAATTGCAGGATATAAAAGTATCTCTTAGTAATGATTACAATGAAAGTAAACCAAATATTTTTTTAATTTGTTTTTAAAAGAAAAATTGTGTGTGATTCAAAGGGAATTGTAAGGGATTGTTAAATCAACTTCTAGTTGTTGTTAATACATTTATAAGTAGACTTATCAAGAAAATATAATAGTTTATGCCTTTTAATATCATTAATGTGAAATATATATAATTAGAGAATAATTTGGTTAAGCAACCACCACACACCCTTGGTGCGATAGTCATTCCACAAGTATAAGTGCTTCAGAGGTGAAGTGTAGGGGGTAGGGGGTAAGAGTTGGAGTTCAAGTCTTTAGGAAAGAGTTTATACACATATACACTTAGATTAGATTAGAGTAGAATTTTTATCTTGTATAAAAATAAATAAATAAATTGGTCATGCAAAGAATTAAATTTATAACAAGTCTATGAAAATAATATTTTTCATAATTCTTTTTCACAATTTTCGATGTGACATGTTGTGATATATACATATACACTTAGATTAGATTAGAATAAAATTTTTATCTTGTATAAAAATAAAAAATAAAAAATTGGTCAAGCAAAGAATTAAATTTATAACAAGTCTACGAAAATTGATGGGATAGTGAAGACTTAGTCCAACTCTAGTACGTCCATAAGGATCGTCCAGAGCCAATAGAGCAAGCAAGGTCAAGAATCACCCAAGAAGAAGAAAAGATGTTCATGGACGATAACATCGCTCTTGAACAATGAAGTCTCCCATGGACGATAAACTCGTCCATAAAGGTCGTCCATGGACAATTATCAAATGTCCAGGGACGACCGAATCGTCATACAATGGACGGACGAACACACAACACTTAGGAAACTTTCAACTCTTTGGAACGGTTACTAAACCCGTAGCTATTGCCATGAATTCCTTGAATGAGTTAACTTCCTTTAGCGGTTACAACTTTAGTAGCCGTTGAGGAAGTTATCTCCGGACTCGTTGGCTTCCACAAATCTTAGGGAAGTTATTGGATAAATAACCGTCCCCAGGGTCTCTATATAAAGGACCAGTCTGAACCAAATGAAGGTAAGAACATTCTGAGACTTGACTCCCAAAAAGTTGGAATTTCATTCCTGTGAGAGACTAACTTTGCCATCGGAGGGTGTTTAGCCGGTCTTCTCCGGTCCCCTTTTGATAGCGTGTTTACTTTTGTAGGCCTTCCACATTTCAATAGCCCACCGAAGCCAGAGCGTTCAACCTATTGATTCTAAGTGATATCAAAAATAATATTTTTCATAATTCTTTTTCACAATTTTCGATGTGACATGTTGTAGTTGATATAAATAAAAGTGATATTAAACACAACTTAAAATTAAAAAAGGTAAGGCTCTACCAATAATCTTATAGCTCAACTAATACCTCTTAATATTTCCAACAAAGATATCCGAGGTTGAAATCATTCATTTCATTGTAACTATCGAACTTATTATTATTATTATTTTTTTAAAAGCGTAAAGCTCTTAAAGTATATGAATGGTTGGGGCTTGTACAAGAGAGAATATATGCACATGTGCATGCTTATTGACCGAATGCAGATTCCAGAACAAGCCATACCCTGGTGGGCCTGGTCATTGATAATCCAATAGAACCGTCTCCAAATACACAGAAGACACATAAAGAGCAGTTGTGAGTTGTTGGTCTCTTTCTTTTTTTTCTTTTCTTTTTTCTTAGAGATTTTTTTTTTTGAGTAATTTTTTTTTTTCTTAGAGATGGTTTAGGTAAAGATCTGAAAACAAGTGCACAAAAAAAAAAAAAAAAAAAAAAAAAAAAAAAAAAAAAAGAAGAAGAAGAAGAAGAAGAAGAAGAAGAAGAAAAATGAAACCAAAAAGGACAAAGTACTTACCAACCTATAATATTCAAATCTTTAAGGTGCTATTCAATTTGAATGGGAATCAAATCATAGCCTACTTTACCTTATTATTCCAAAACATCTACTTATATTTTCAATATGTCAATAGCACGATTGGTAATTTTTGTTGAAATTAGTGGAGAGAATAACGAAAGGGTAATTAGCATGTCCCAATCAAAGATAGAGACTCTTTGAAAAAACTAAATTAAACGGTCTTCAAATTGAAAGCATCTCGGTGTTTTATATATTGGCCTCTTTATCGTTGACTGACCTTACATTAAAAAAAAAAAAAATTAAAAAAAAAACCCATTTTATATATTGGCCTATTTTACAACTTGTTAGAGCATTCCCATCAGCTTTTTTATAAAAAATGTCATTTTGAAACATTAAAAGCCTATTTTATTATTTTACCACATTATTTTACAATATCTCATTCATCACATATTTTATTTTTCAATTCTATACATTAAAATAATATTTACAATACATTAAAATAATATATTAACTTCTCCCTGTTGTCAACAACAACAACAACACAACCACCATTGCCGCAACAATGGCTACCAACAATCGTTGCTGCAACAACATCGACAGCCACCACCAGCACAAACCCACACCCACGAACACCAACTTATAACAAAAAAAAAAAAAAAAATCCACAACAACCCAAAAAATAACCACTACAACCACCCAATAATCACCTCCACAACCACCAAATTGCCGCCACAACCATAGTACCATTGCTACAACTAACCCACAACCCACCACATTCACAAACCTCAAAACCCATCCCAAATCAAATAAACCCAAAAGCAAAACCCACCACTTCAAGCCGATTGAGAGAGATCCGATGGTGGGAGGTTTCGATGACGTGGTGGATGGCACGGCAAGCTCGACAGTGTGGCGTGGTGTGGTGATGGTACGAAGCTCAATGACGTGGCGTGGTGAGATCGGCGTGGCGTGGTGAGATTGGTGTGGTTGTGAAAGAGGAATAGAGAGGGCGAAGAGAGAACCAGACAGAGAGAAATATATGTGTTGCAGACGGAGAAAGAGATATGTGTTAGGAGGAGAGAGAAAAAGTAAATAAAATAAGCAAAATTTTTTTTTGGCATTGATGTCCCACCGTCTCATATTTGAGAGTGTACTGTAGCCCCATGCCAAAATTTTTGAGATTTGAAATACCCGATGAAGATTGGTTTTTGGTGTTTGGTGTGCCAAATGCCAAATATTTTTCATTTGGCACACCTAATGGTAATGCTCTTATAACTATCAATTGTGATGTCACAAGGTATTACTGGTGGAAAAAAAAATGGTAAGTTTATGTATAAGTGATAAACAATCATTCATAATTTGCCATGTTAGAATTATAGTAAAGAAATTGTGAAATAATTTGTGTACCCTAGAACCGCTCTCTTAAATTTTGTATTTGTCAAGTTAAAAGGTTAAAGGATATTATTTCTCAAAAACCCAAAAAAGAAAAAAAGAAAAATGAAAAAAGAAAAAGAAAAGAAATAAAGGTTGAAGGAGACTAGAAGGAACCGTAAATGTCATACAAGATTATCAATATAATATGACTTATGCATCCCTCGTTTGAATTTCATGACATGTCAATTTAGAGCCTATGTTGGTAGAAACTTTTCCCTATAATAAATATACGTGGAATTTGAAGACAAATCATTAAAAAATCATACTTGTTGGGATCATATAAATTTTTTTTTTTATTATCATAAATTGCAATTTACCTCCACGAGATCAGACCTAATTACACTTTACCTTTCTAACTCTTAATACAAAACCTTTTTATAGTTTAAAATAAATTGATACATTTTGGTAAATCAATCAATTGATTTCTTTATTCATAAAAAAAAAAAAAAAAATCAATTGATTTCATTCCTTGTTTATTTAACATTTTAGTTGCACACAATTTTTTTCTCGCCGTAATCATCATGGCATCCATTTAAAATATATTTAATTAATACATTTTGAATTAAGAGCTTAAGGAAAATGAAGAAAGAAAAAAAAGTTTTATTCAACTAAGCATAAAAAAAAATGTTGATGTGGAATCACGTGATTGACTCACCAAAATACATCAATTTAATCCAAATTATGGTGTTTGTGTTAGTGACATTGTTTGCTCTACTTTATAAAAAGAATTAAGGTTTGAATTCTCCATTGTTGTAATTATAGAATTATAAAAAGTAGGTATATGGTAACTTTTAAAAATCACCCTATTCATCACCAATTGCCTTTTAGCTCAGTTGTCACATTGCAGCGTTTTTAATAAAGTTGTCTAAAATTCAAATCTATATTAAAATTATAAAAGTAAAATAATAAATAAATAAAAATCACCCTATCCATCCATTAAGGGCTTCAAATATTAGGTTCATGCTATATTAAGAGTGATTCAAAAGGCCCATTAAAAAAACCATTGACGATCACATACCCTGAGGTCCATAACTGGGCCGGATTGGAATCTAAATATATTATTTTTCTACTTCTTCTCACAATAATACTTTATTGTTTTTGGTTGAGGACACACAATTATACAGTATGACAACGAAATCTCATATATCAGGACACATTTTTCGTTTGTCCCTACGGTAAGTTGGAATTTTGGATTTTAACTTTTAAGAGAGGCATTGTCTTTTTCCTTCTCATTCCAATAACTTTCCTATTAATATATGTATATATTATTCTTACAGTATCCAAAGTTTAGATTATGGAATTCACATATTGTAATATATAGAGGATAATGTTGCAACTTGAAACCTATTTGCCTCCCTACTTTTTGTGACAAAGGTTCCTGTTAATTGTGATGTTACTCATTTTTTCCAAGTCAAGAAAGTCTTCTATGGCCAATCGGACTTGAACACAGATTCCAACTCTCACTTTCTTTCCTTCTCGAACCTCTACCGCCAGTACCTTTTTCTTTTTGCTGGGTCAGTAATGCAAAAGAAATAGATTACACAGACAAAAGGAAGATAAAGAAAACATGAGAAGAACCGCCATTTTTCATTAGCCACCAAGAGAGGTTGAGTACTAAAGAAGGGAAAAAGAGACTTCCCCACCACCTATAGGGGAAAGAAAAATGAAGAATTTCCTTGGACTGGTGGAGCCTTCGTTGAGAATCTTCCCATGTGGTGATGTCTAACTAAGAGATCAAATAATTAATTACATGTACGATCCTTAAGTTAAGGTTTGAAATTTTAGGCGAGGTGTATATATCAAGGTTCAGGAAAATGTCGCGCTATAAAAAGGAGCATTAAAGAAATGTAGAAATTTTCTTGTTATACTTTGAATTTATGCATTTTGGGGATCTACACATTATGAGTGAAGAAATTCATATATCGAATGTACGAGATATATCTTGTTCAAACTGACGACTGGGTTGAGGCTGAATATGATTCCTTTCAATCCCGTTGATGACCAACATAAAGATTATCCAGATAGGCTGCTATGTATAATTATTCATCACGTGTTAGAGGGGAAAAATTAAATGTGTGGTAGCTGGAGGAGTGGGGTATTCGAAGAGGACTAGAATGCCTTGTGTGCAAGCTAGCGAGACAAAATAATAGAGGGCCTAACATATGATAAAAACATGAAAGGCTTATATCAAGGATACAGGGAATCGAAGAAACCCATGTTTGAGTCATTATAATATTTTGATTGGACAAAAAGATAAAAATCTTTATGTGATTTGAAGCGGGGGCCCCTACGTTTTCAAGTGAGGTGTGGCGTCTGGAATATCCATTGAGATTGTCCTTTGTGGATGTGATTACTGATTAAGATAAGAACAATTTTTATTTATGATTAATAATGAAGGTGAAGCAATATCAATGATTTCAAAAAGTAATTGGATTTTGTAGCCATTAACATCAATTCTAATAAATCTTTATATATATATAGATCAACATCTCCAAACAGGCCGACGTGTTTTATTCGCTGTGATTTGATTTGTTTTGGAGTGATGTTACTTGTACATTTTTTTCAAAATCTTTTTTTTTTTTTTTTTTTTATAGAAATAATTACAAAATCTTGTGGTTCGAACCCTTTCCTTCTAGACCTCCAAGCATTTTGTGTATGGGGAGGTGCTAATTCAAAATTTTTGAATTAACAAGTTTTTAGTTTTTGGGTAATGTTAACGGGTACATTTAGGAAATTGTTAATAAACTATTTTAAGAAAGTTTTGATACCACTTTAATGGAAAATAAAAGAAATTGTCAAAATACTCCTTCCGTCCTATTTTTTTTGTCATGTTTGAAAAGTCAAACTTTTTAAGAGAATATCATTTATTATCTTATCTACCTTTTAAAAATGTATAAGTTTTCAAAACTACCCTTAAAAAAATTTATCAAAAAATTGAATTAGTAAATTAATAGGGGTATAATAGGAACATTAGTAAATTAATGACTTTTATTTTTAGAAACATGACAATATTTTGGGACATCTCAAAATGAAATAGAGGACAAAAAAAAGTGAGACGGAAGGAGTATTAATTATTTTATTTCTTTTTTCTATAAAAACTTTTCTAAAATAGATTACTAAAAGATGCCCATAGGGCATCCATTAACTTTTTCCTTAATTTTTTATTAATTCTCATCTAAACTTGCCACTTGTATTATTTTTACCTATCAATAACAATTGAGTATTGTAAAATCATTATTTACTTTTAGGGTGTGCAACAAAGTTTTTATTTATTTATTTTTTTACAAGATAGAAATTCCACTCTAACCTAATTTAAGTGTATATACAGGGGCGGAGGTAAGTGCCTCCCAAAATTTTGAATTTTTTTTAATATATATAATTATTTTTAAAATTTTAAAATTTAGTATACAAAAATAAGAGTTGGCCCCCCATATAATTGAATCAGTTCAATGATGCTCTTAAAAAAAATAATTGGTCTAATAGTTATAGAGATATAACTTCATTTTTCTCAATTCTATTTTTTATTGTAAAATGTGCTCTTATATTTGTAAAATATTTGATAAAGTTTGGAACCAAACATATTTGAATCTATTTCTTTTAACCCGTTATGTGGCGATTAACAAGTTACTGACTCATTAAAAAAAATCTTGTTACTTAAACAACACATGAAATGTCTCTTTAGTAGCCACATAATGGGTTAGAGTAAGATATCTTCAAATATGTTCGTAGCTTAACTTATTCCTCCAAGTTTTGGATCAATTTTGGAAATTACATTAGTTCAATTGAAAGATTTTTTTTACTAACTTTAGTATAAAATTTGATAATTTGTATCGAAAATAATACTTTTTAAGAATTTCACATTGAAAATGGTAAAAATGAATTTTATTTTATAAAAGATCGCCATCAAATATAATTTTGATTGAAAATATTAAGTTTTTTTTTTTTTTTTTGGTTGGGTGTGATATATCTATATATCTATATCTATAGATATAACTTATCAAATGAAAAATGTGTGTATATATAATAAAAAAGCGTGTGTGTATATATATATATATATATATATATATATATGTGGGAGGATGGAAAAGTGGGGGGATAGAAAATATTTGGTTTTCCCTCATGTGTGTTTGGTTGGAGGAGTGGAAAAGTGGGAGAGTGGAAAACTTTTTTGTTTGGTTGGAGAAAAAAAAGAGGAGGATGGAAAATGTAGTTTATATAAATTGACTATTATGTCCTTGTTATATAATATATATAAGAAATAGATATATTTACACTTGTGTGTATATATATATGTGTGTGTGTGTGCGGAGTTATCTTGATAAATATATTAGTGCCGCAACTTGGTCCTCCCAAACAAAATTTTTTGGCTCCACCCCTGTATATATATGTGTGAAGTTCCCTCCTGAAAACTTTAACTTCAGCTCTTACCCCCTCACACACTACAAGCACTTATACTTGTAAAGTGACAATCACGTCAAAGATGCGTAGTGGTTGCGTGTAACAAAGTTAAACCAATAAAAATTTGTCACTTTGAGAAAATTTCAATGACTGTAAGACTTATTGGTCATAAAAGATTATAGCGTGGTTAGCAAGAAACTCATCTGCGTAGTATAACTGCTGTATAAGTGCAACAAATGCTTCATTTATTAAGAAAGAAAAAATGGTGCAACAATTGCTTCTAACTTTCATTGAAGAAAAAAAAAAAGTGCAACTAGCTAAAGGTACGTCCAGGTACACCCAAGTAATGATTTATCATACAAGTTGTATCAGATTATCAGGAACTTTCTAAATGACTTTTATTATAAAGGACTTTTTGCTACAATAAAAAATGAAAAAAGAGAGTGAAAAAAATTTGTAAAATATAAACAACTAACTAATCACTAAACTATAATAAAAAAAATTGATTGGTGGGTCAGACTGCCAAGGTGTTTAATAGACTATTCTTGAAAGTTTTTACACTGAAATAAAAAATAAAAAAACCATAGTCAAATAAATTAACACAAAACTATAATAAAAAACCATAGTCAAATAAACTATGGTACATCTGCATCAATTGGACAGTTGAATAAAATAGTTACAGAACTAAAGAGAATTTTGTCTTTATTTCAACCCTATTTGGTGAGATCTGATATATATGAAGGTTAATCTAACGTTTAAACTATTAACTTACTGCTAATATAGAATAGTATAGTTTACTGACTCATGATATGTGAATGTTGCTTAGTTTGTCTTTAGTGCAAACATGACCACGTGTGGGGGTTTAAGAACCTTGTATTTATTCTTGGCTTGTTTGTAATTGAAGCATTCTAATATAATGATTAACTATAGTGAAATCATACAATAAAAGGGATTAGAGATCAGTAAAAAGGGTCTTGAATAATATAATTAGATTTTGAATTTTCTTCGTGTTTGTTACACTTTATTAACTTTGGAACTACCACTTGTTATATATATGATATTTAAATTTGAAATTAGAGCATCTATGTTCCTACTTGCTATAAAGCATTGACTGCAACTACTACGTACTATGTGGTTTGATTATACAAACTATAATATAAAACCAAAATTAGTTCCACTTGATTAGATTAGATGCGTGAATTTTAGTTAGTTTGTCGCTAATAATAATTGAGTTTCAAAAATGCATGCACTTGTTTTGGTAATTGAGTTTAAGAGAAATGCCAGCGATTGTAGCATGGGCTTGGATCTATTCTGTGTTAAGCGGCGACAAGAGTGGATCAGAAACGATAAAAGCTAGCCATTAAGGCACATGCAATTATTTTTGGTGTTGAATATCATCCAACAGTGTCTAAATGTCAACTTTGCAGATGATGATCAAACTCATCAAAGTGTATATCAGCAAAAGCATGTGGGCTCTGTTGTGTTGAATAAAATAGGAAATGGTAGGCAAGGATTGGGAAATTAAATATTAGATTTAAATGATGAGCAAAAACTTCTATATTTTAGCCAAGTTTTAGGTAAGCTTTGTTAGAATTTAACTTTCTTTGCCTTTTGTTTTCAGATCTGTACTTTTCGTAGTTGCTTGCTTTGGATGCTTTCGGGTGATAAAAGTTGCATTCACATATCTAAAATACCATTTCTAGATTATAAATTTCGGTTCACAAATCACAATCATATTATCTATGATTCATGGATATACAAACAATTAATGACACGGACACAACACTAGGCACGACAATGAATCGATCTATTATTGAAAAAGTAGGACATGACATACTAAAGATACCACAATTAATTAATTAAATAATATATATATTTAGATATATTTTTATGTTTATTTATTATTTTAAAAATATATAACAACTATCAAAATCTTTAAAATTTAATCTAAAATTAAAGAAAATTTTTTATTAAAATTTTTTTTCTTCCAACATTATAAGAGTTGAAAATACGTGTGCAAAAGTGTCACCGACATAACCAATACGAACATTTCAACAATTTTGAGGGGTCCGTACTTATTACTATTTCATGTTGACAAGTAATGGTTTAGAAGAGACATTTTTCAATGGCTTGCAATCTTTAAAATTAAAGGAATTATTTTTTTACTAAAATGAGGTTTTTTTTCTTCTAACCTAATGAGAACACACATGTAATAAAAGTATAATTAAATAGGGAAACATCAGAAAATTTTTGAGGTGTCGGTACTTGTTAGTATTTCATGTTGACAAGTAATGGTTTAGAAGTGGGAATTTTTCAATGGCTTGCAACAATAATATTATCTAGAAGTACTGACTGACAGTGTGCATACAGCAACAGAAGTACATGAACCCGGTTTATATGTAGCTGGGAGCCATACTCTCTCAGACTCTTACGTCTCCAGAGGAATATTAGGTCATGCAAGTAGTCAACCTTCACGAGAACGAGATAGACGTAGACGAAAGGAGCCTCTTGGGTTTATTTTTTTGTCAATTGGTGATTGGTCTTAATCCATGCAGTCCAACTCCAAGCATTTCTGCACCTTATCCTTTGCATCTTACTTTACACTATATTTTTGTTTCTTCTATTCATCTCACTCATGCTGCTCGTATTTTTAAAACCTGTGGGCGAAACATCCCCCTCCATCCCATTTCTCCGTCTTCTCAGTCCGCCGGAAGAAAAAAAAAAAAAAGTAGTATTAATAATTCATTTAGTAAAGTTTCCGATAGTTGTATAAGAGATTTGAAATTCAATCTTCATCTACACCAAAAACTAATTGGTATCTTAGTCTGATGATAAAAAACTATCTTTAGGAATGGACGTCATAGGTTAAAATTCTCTATATAAAAAAAAAATTAGTGAGTTTGAGAATCAATAAGTTTCTAAAAACAAAAATGCAAAACATACCCTTTGAGATTCTTTAGAATATATTTCAATTTTCTAACTTTGTTTTCGTTCATTTCAGTCTTTTAAGTTTCAAGTTTATTCCTCACTTTCAACTTTCGTTAAGTTTTTTTATTTATTTTTATTTATTTTTTTTTTTAAATAAAAAATTTAGAAAATATTTTTCAATCATTAATTGGATTTTAAAATTTTGAAGAAAAAAAATACTAAATTGGACAATTTACCCCAACATATAACAAAAGTTCATGAAGATGTCTTAATTGAATAAACTTGAATTTAGAAAACTAAAATGAACAAAAACAAAAAAAGTATTTTTGTTAAAATATAGAGGGCAAAATTTTCATTTTAGCTAAAAAAAAATTGAGAATCAATAATAACTTGTCAATTCAACAATTATAAAATTTATTATGAAAATTGTTGTGTCTATGGTATTACTCTAGGATTATTAATCAAATAAAGAGTTAAAAGCATTTAAAAAAAGAGGGGAAGTCAACTAAACTATGAGATTAACCATCCATTTGGTACTCCAATGATACTTCTTTTCTACTTGAAGTTGAAGGTTTAGTTTTAACTTTTCACCCTTTAACTAGTTGCGGACTCGCATGTTATGCATAATTATTTTTTAATGGTGGTCTTATTATTATTTTATAATTTGAACTAATTTATTGAAAAGTAACGCATTTCATAATCATTTTTATAGCAAAATAATTTTTTTATTATTGTAGAATTGTTTTATTTAAATTTTGAAATATTGATTCTACCATAGTCGGTTGACTAATTTTTATATCTCTAAATCAATTCAACACGTTTGGCATGTTACATGTAAACTTTCTTTTCCATAAGGGTTAAAATAATGTGAGTAATATTTTTTTCTATAGAAGTTAAAAATTAAAATTCTTATACCTTGTCTTGATGTTTCCTAAAAATTAAATTTGGCTATTCTCTTTTAATAATTGTGAAAATTTCAAGCAGTAATTTAGAAGGTAATTCATGTTACATGTTCATGCTTTGATTGTGTAATTGTATATTGATTTGGGTTGTAATTTATAAGTTGTTTAGGATATTAGATATAGTGTTGTGTGTGATTTATAGAGTAGTGACGGTTGTAGTTATTAACAACTAACTTGTAACCTCATGCTTATGCATTGATATACTTAAAGATATACAATAAGATGTATAATATAATTCTTATATATATAATTTAAATATTATTGATAGTCATTTTTATATTTTATTAACTCTTTAAAAAAATTTGTAAGGATATTATTAGGTATAAAATGTAAATTGTCCATATTTTTTTTTTTTTATAATTATTGTGAAGCACTTTTTATTTTTATTTTTTACAATTCATTTATTTCAGACTCTTTGATTTTTGTACTTAATAACTTATTTTGAAGAATATTTATGATGTTGTCCTACATTTGATTCTAAAATTAAGAAATAAAACTCTTTAAGATTAAAAATAATTTAGAACATATGGTACAAAATTAGATTTCTAATTTGGAATTCTAATTTGAGTTTCTTTCAGTTTCACCTATTATTATATATATAGATTGGTTTTTCATTGTCTTTTAAGTTAA
Source organism: Quercus robur (assembly GCF_932294415.1). NCBI lineage: Eukaryota > Viridiplantae > Streptophyta > Magnoliopsida > Fagales > Fagaceae > Quercus > Quercus robur. Next base: position 14,271,166 of record NC_065543.1, on the reverse strand, counting down.
TAAAAACCTTATATATACTTTTTTTTTTTCAAAAAAACCTTTGCATATTTTTTTTTTTAACGTGAATCTTTACATATACCTTAATAAGTAAACTTTTTACATTTCATTTCCTTAGATGCGTAAAAAAAAAAAAAAAAAAAAAAAAAATCTATTCCATGATAATATTGGTTAATTAGTTTTTTCATTATCTCATTTGTAACGTTTCTTACTTTATCATAATTTATTGGCTAATGATTTTCATAATAGAGGCATTAAATGAGATGTAAAATCTTAGAACCGTTCATTAGATTTTTAAAAGTCGTGATGTGTGAAGAATATAAGCATTTAAGGACTTTTTTATTATTATTATTTATAAATAATGTTAAATGAAATGTCAAAAAAGGGATTTCGAAATTTTCCATCTTTATTTCTTATATATTTCTATTATTACTGAAGAACATCTTCCTTTTAGTTTTGATAATAAATATGGTTTTCTGTATTAGAGTTTGATTAGTTTTAAGTTTAAATTTTGTATAATTGTATTTAATTGTTGAGTATATAATTTAATTAAGTGAATTTAACGATTTATTTAATTTCACTGTAAATTTTTTAATGACATTCGTAAGGTTATCTTTAATTAATTTTTTACTCCTTCAGCTATCAGCCTCTTTATTTTCCAATTAATGGTTACTAATTAATATATTTAATTGACGTTTGATTTCTTTTACAAATCTCTCTCTCTTCATTAACATTCTATTTTTTTTCCCCAAATTTGATGATAATTCTAATGTACTAAATATGCATTGTAACATTTGTTTTTTTTTTTACATTCCATTTTGCTGCTATGACGTTAGTATATCCATAACTATTAGTTTGTTTTATGATATATTTGGTTTGAAATTATTATTATAAATTTAGTGTTCTAAAATAGAATGTGTTTTGTACTCTATTTTTCTATTGATGCATTGTAATGTTTCATGGGAAGACTTTATAAGAAATTTTTTTATTTATTTAAATTTAAGTAAAATATTATATTTTTAATTTTTTAAATAAAAAAGATATAAAATATAAATAATTTAATAATATGTAGGATGTGGTTGAATTTAAATTTTGAATAAAATAAGATGAAAAGAAAATTAGTAAAAATGAAATGTATAGCAATAAACACCAAATCATTTTAGCTATGCTATGTAATAGAATAACATTATATTCTTATATACTATATTTATAATGTAATAAAATAACATTTAACAATCAAAGATAACAAAAAAGATGACAACTTAAAATACAAAAGTAAATCGTATCAACCCAAAGTAGAATTATGAAGAAAACAAAAATTCATCAACCTAAAGTAGAGATGTAAGAACAATAAAAAAAATCAACCAAAATAAAAGTAAAGTTTTGATATCCTCCGTAATGTTATCTCTATTTTATTCTTTACTCCTCCCGTTAGTCTCTTTGTTTTCTAATTAATGGTTATAAATTGATGTATGAATTCTTTTTTTTTTTTTCTTTCTCCATCTACACTTTATTACCCATAAATCTCTCTCTCTCCCCGTTGGCATCTTATTGTTTTTCCAAATTTGATGATAATTCTAATGTACAAAATATATACTGTAACATTTATTTTTTCATTATGTTTTGCTTCCATTAAGTTAGTATATCTATAACTATTTGTTTTTTCATATTATGTTTGGTTTCATTTTTTTTTTTTTTTAAAATTTAGTGTTTCTAGATTTTTATTTGTTTTGTATATAATTGAAGAGTGTGTAAAAATGTGTCCTATAATTGAAGAAGAGAAAAGAAAAATGGAGCATAAACCATATGTTCATGCAAGCTGTTGGCAGCATTATGTAAGCTATGCTATGTACTAGTTCTGATCTTGATTTTTTTGCCTTCTCATGAGTGGATTTCAAAGTAATCCAAGTGAGGTATGTTGAACAACTGTTAAAAGAATTTTAAAATATATCATAGGAACAAGTCATAAGTTGACCTATAATTGGAAAATTTTGAAAATTATTGGATGTTTTAATACTAATTTTTTTTGGTGATATGGATATAGGAAATGTCATCATGTTATATATAATTATCGTATATAGCAGATTGTAACTGATTGTTATTTTTACATGATTCCACCATTTATAGATTGTCACATCAAAGATGTGGCACAAAAATGTGTATAGTTCTAGATTTTTTTATTATATATTCTTCCTTAGAGGAGGGGATATTTTTTGGTGTAAAAAAAACCAAAGTTGTGTAACTAAAAGTGCTATGGAATCAAAGTATAATATTATATATAATAGTGTGGGTTTCAGTTAGCTCAACTGGTAAAGTCTCTGATGGTTGTATAAGAGATCTGGGGTTCAATACCCGTTTACACCAAAAACTGATTGGTGTCTTGGTCTAATGATAAAGAGCTATCATCAGGAGCAGACGCCATAGGTTGAAACTCTCTATAAAAAAAAAAATTACATGTAATAGTATTAGAGATAGGGTATTAGAGAGCCTATCTTCGATAAGATGTTTTCTTAAAACTTTAAAAATATAAAAGAAATACCAAACAAGCCTATAAAAATCATGTCTGATAACCAAGCTGTTATATGTACCATTAAAATTGTGAGCCAATAGGTAAACATATTGATCGTCTGTAGCCTGTACTATTATCTATTTGATATGGTCTTGAAAATGATATTTTATAGATTATATATCATCTAATGAGTGTAGGATTCGTTGACAAAAGCAACAATTACAAGAATTTTCAAGGAACATGTCCATATAAGTGTTTTTGAATGGTGAATCCGTGAATGTACATTTCAATTTAACTGGCCAAGTGGGAGATGTTGAATTGTGTGGCCAAATAGCTGTATATGTTTACAACTATTAAAAAAAAATTTATTTTTGATATAACACCTTGCAAAATATTGTATATAATTTAGTGGATTATAAATAAAATAAATAGGCATAATGCGGATTGCATGTTTGGCCATAAATATTAGTTATGTGGGGTTTGATTTGGCCAAATATATAGTTGAGATTTTCAAAGATGGAGTTATGAGTGAGGGCAATGAGGTCAGGGTTGTAAGCGAACTAAACTTTGTCGAATATTGAATGTTCGAGCTTGGCTTGACAATAAAAGTAAAATTTTTAAGATTGATTTCATCTTAAACTAAACTTACAAACAATTTTTGAACTCAAGTTTGGCAAAAAGTCTAAAAATTTGAGCTCGACTTTGTTTGGCTTGATTCATTAGTCAAGTTAGTCGAGCTTAAATTCAATATGCAAGCTCAGCTGAAGATTAAATACAAGTACATTATCAATTCCATTTGATTTGGGCGACTGGTCCCAACTTCTAATTTGTTAAAGGCTTAGTTATTAAATTTTTTTTTTAAAAAAAAAAATTGCTAACCAGATACCATTAACTTCCTATCACTCTCATTCGTCTAGCCGTGATTAATAAATATTTGTTGTTTTATTAGAAAAGTCATATTTCATATTTTGCTTCAGAAATGATCATGGTGTTGGAAATAGTGTAGGGATGACTGAGGAGAAGAAAAGATTGGTGCAGATGGAGAATGAGCAGTCGAGAGAAGGAAGAACTTGAGACTGTCAGAGAATATGAATGTGTCAGGTTGAAATGGAAATGGGGTTGTAAAGAAGAGAATGATTTTTTTTTTTTGCCCTGAAAAAATATTCTATCTTTAGGAAGTTTTCGTGTAAAATAATGGTATTATATTCCACCAAGAGTTAAAAAATACAATGAAGTAAATAACATGTTCAACCAATCCAACCCACTATAGATGGTTTAAACTCACAATTGTTAATTATTTCATGCTCGGTCATTATGAGCTAATTTTTTTTTTTCATATATTTTGGTTAATGTGATGATTAATTTAAACCAGAACAGTTAAACAGATACAACTCTCCCCATTTGTACCTCGTTGTGGAGTCGCACTTATACCCAAATAGTTTTTTCTCAATAATTATTTGCTCGTTAACTCACCGACTTCTTCTGATTGATACATAATAAATAATCACATGGAATCAATGATAGAAAAATTCGCCAGTTGTTTAGATAGGTACGAAATGTTTAACAAAAATAAATGTCACATGCAAAAACATTAATAAATCAAAGCTGATAGAGAAATGCTGAAATGGGACAAGTAGCTTGGTATTATTATAGGTCAAAAAAAAAGAAAAAAAAAAGGCAGTTTTTATTGAATTTTGTGCAAATGGTAAAGGAGAAGTTCAAATAGTCAGAGAAAATTTAAAAATAAAGATGAGTGGAAAATATTAAGAAACTATCCCACCATTTTGGGAAAGTGTTTTAAGATTTAGGAGTAGAAATAATGTAGCACATAGAAATGGGAACATTAATGTTTTTTTTTTTTTTTTTGATATTCTATTGAAGATATTCATGGATTTTCGTTACATTGGTCGAATCAATTAAATATATGCAAGTAAATTATTCAATTTTATACTATAGTTTATTTGTTACCAAAGCTTCTTTGATATAGTCCTCTTGATTGAATGAGGCATTTGTTACAATATCATTGGATACACATAACGGTTAGTTGAGGGTATGCATGTAATAATATATAAATAAAACGAAGTAAGATTCTCGTTTTCTTTAATTTTTTACTGGAACACTACTCAACATTTCAAAATCCAAAGAAAAATATAATAATAAAATTTTGAATGTACTGAGATACAAAAGTTAGCTTGTGTTCTCTTCTCACAGAAAATAATAATAATTTTGTAAAGATCTCTACTGATTATGTGTCAAAAAAAAAAAAAAAAACTATGCGCCCGGCTAATTAATGATAAGTTTCATTGTTTAAATGGAAAATGCGAAGTGAACAACAATGTAATCGATTTAGTTATGCTTATACCAAACCATAATCTTACTCGGTAGTCTGCATCATGCAATTTGAATTAAAAATATGGCATTCACAACTAATTGATCCACAGTATAACTTTAGAATATCCAAAAACTGTAAATTAAAGCAAATCATGACCAAGTGATATATGTTCCTTATAGACTAAAGTATAAATAGCACCAATAAGTATAGGATCATTTTAATTATTGATGTTTAAAAATAATCGATTTTAGTTGTTATTGTATAAAAATGTTTGGGATATTGTCTTTTTCTATCATTCCCGTTAATGACGTGGCTGTTAAATACAGCTAAAATCAGGATGGTGTTGTTTTAATATCCTAAGACTACATTGTTTTAAGCCCACTGAATTCACCTTAGAAAAAATATTCTCTCTCTCTCTCTCTCTCTCACACACACACACACACACACACAAGCAACACTACCCCATCCTTGATCATCCATTTCTTGACGAAAAAGCCACCACTCCCACCAACATTTTCAATCTTAGGAACATCGAGCTCACCAATGACTTGCTCCTTACCTTTGACACCAACACCTAAAAGGGTGAAACCTATGATTGATTTTGATAACGTAAATACCCCTTTGTCAAAAGAATGATGACAATGAAAACTCATGCTTAAATGACTACATTATTAATGAGAATGAATATTTATGATTATATCCTGAGATCATATGATGTCACTGGTTCCAAAATTATTATTAGTGCATGGATATGAGCAAAACCTATACTTTTCCATGAAATACAAATCCTATGAGTCCCAATTTTTGTGTTCCACTTTATACTCCATTAATTATGATACGACATGTGTTTGAAATTTTTTTCATTTTAAACTTTGATTATTTTATAAGGAAAGTTAAACAAATACATTGTAATTCAAAAACATGATATGACATGTGTTTGAATTTTTTTTTTTTTTTAATTTTGATTATTTTATAAGGAAAATCAAACAAATACATTATAAGTTGTAAATAGTAGAGTATAAAGTAAAACACAAAAGTGGGATAAAAGTTGGTGTTCCCTTTCCATGTTGTTTAGGGATGACAATGGGGGTGGGGTGGGGCCGAAGGATGGGATCTTCATCCCGCCCTGCCCTGCATGATGGAGAAAATTTTCTCACCCCATCCTCGCCCCTTGGGGCCCCACAAAGTCCTGCCTCACCCCGTAAAACTCTACTTTTTGTTAATTTGCCTTACAATTAGTACAATTTTTTTAATAAAACCTATTTCATTAATAAAAATATACTTGAAATTACAACTAAATTTATTCCATCAAATAAATTCAATTTTTAGAAAAAAATTAAATAATATATCCAAGCGTTTAACAAGACAATCACACCAAAAAAAAAAAATCATAATATAACACAACAAAATAAAGGCAGAGAACCACATTGGATAGAATAAAATAAGTTAATATTGATATGTTATTTAAATAGTAGGGTTTTAGGGTATGAAAAATTTACAATTATAACCCTTAGCAATGCGGGCGGGGTGGGTCTAAAAAATCTAAACCTATCCCCGCCTCGTCTCGTGGTGTGGGCTAAAATCTTGCCCCATTCTCACCCCATCACCTTTGTAGGGCGGAGAAAACCCACGCTGGGCGAAGCGGGGGAGGGGCGGGTTAAGCGGGGTGGGGCAAAATTGTCATCCCTAATGTTGTTATGCATTTCTTCCATTTCAGTAGATGCCAACCTAGCAATGTCAATGTTATTTGGTGACCGATCAAGTTCTCATTAGGAAAAATTGTATACACCATTTTACAAAAAAAATTTTGATTCTTTATTATGATACTTTCTCCAATTCTCACACATTCGTCCATAAAAATCAATTGATACTCCATATGCAAGTATCGTAAGTGTGGAATTTCATCTTTTGACCAAAGGGAAGACAAACCAAGCATTCAGGCATAATTTATTTTTTGGTCATGAGCTTCTCGCCAAGAGTGAATATGGAGAAAAAAGAGGATGATTCATTTGAAACCCAATCCTTTTGATGGCCTTGCAAAGAATCACGCTTGTTGATGGCCTTGCAAGATTTCCTAGCCATTGCCTTTCATAAAATCATGAAAGGCAATGGCTAGGAAATCTTGAGCAACAAAAAGCTACTGGCCTATAGTCCAATTTGTGTATGTTTGGCATTAAAATTTTATTTTAGTTTTAACTTATTTGTTTATGTATAGCGTTTTAAATTCAATAAGTCTAAAGACATAGCATATTTAAAAATATTTTTCACAATTATTGGGTTGGTTGGTTGTGATTGGTGTATTACAAAAGTAAAACTATAAATTTTATTATTTATGTAGTATTTTTGTTTTTTAAATACTCACTTTTTATGGACACAATTATACATTAGTCATTTTTTTATAAATAAAAAAAAATTCAATAGTATTACAAATTTTAAATAAATAAAATATTAAAAAAAATTCAGAAATTAAGTGCATCCAAAAACATTCTATGCTTAATTTTAACCCGCCCATGATTATAAGAAATAGATAAAATTATAAATAAACCCAAGTTTCTATAAGTAAAAAAAAAAAAAAAAAAAAAAAAAAAAAAAAAAAAAAAAAAATTCAATAGAATTTCTAATTTTTAAATAAAATTTTTAATTTTCTAAGTATAAGTGCATCCAAAAGCATTCTATGCTTAATTTTGACCCGTGAATGATTTAAAATAATAGATACAATTATATGTTAACCAAATTTTTATATATATATAAAAAATCAATAATATTACTAATTTTAATAAATTATAAAAAAATTAAATTTTATAAAAATAAGTACATCCAAAAACATTCTATACTTAATTTTGACCTACTAATGATTATAAATAATGTTGTAACCTGTAAACATAATACTTTTTAAAAACATTTTCACAAGATGATAAGTTTTTATTAATTTTTATTGGGACATATTATTGACATTACTTTTTTTTTATTTGTGACTTGTAACCTCATAATTGAGAAAATTTTTAGATTTTTTTTTTGGGGGGGGGGGGTGTCTGTGGTTGTGTGGTGTGTGTGTGTGTGTGTGTGGTGGGGGTGGTTGTGTCTTGACTTGTATGATTATAGGGGATATAGTCCAACTTGGTGTCTCGAGAAGTTTTCTCGCAAGGGTGGAGATCAAGGTCTCGAACGTTCGCTTGGTACATGCAAACCCAAATTGACCGTAAGCATTGGATTAATTGAGAGGGTACATTCGAATTTGAATTTCTAGAGTATTGCTATTATGATGACATTGACAAGATGTGCAATGATGAGTTTTTTTTTTTTTTTTTTTTTTTTTTTTTTTTTTTTTTTTGAGAATCATTCAATGATGAGTTGTAAATGAAACTTTGGTCCCCATCCTAAATAATTTGAGAAAGACTACGTATAGATTAAAAACAAAAATGTTATATACTTTAATTTAAAACTTGATGAACTTTTTCTACTTTATTAAAATAATATCTAGCCCTCCCAAAAGAGGTTAAGTATGGTAAGTAGTAATTCATTATAGTATTTTCAAATCTTATCTTTGTTTATTTTACTTAATTTTTTTTTTTAAAATTAAATTTTTTTAAAGATAGTTTCAATCTATGGTATTCGCTCTTGATAATAGTTCTTTATCATTGAACTAAGACACTAATCAATTTTTTGTATTAACAGAGATTTAACTATAGATCTTTTACTCAATCATCAAAGACTACCAATTGAGTTAATTGGAAAAAAAAATTACAGTTTATCATAATTTTAAAATAAATATTAAATTACATTTTTGACACTTAAAGTGTGTTATTTGCATTTGACCATTTAAGCTTTAAAAATTTTCATTTAGCGCTTAATGTTTGATTTTGTATTCACGTTAATCCAACCATTTATTTTCGTTAGTACCTTAACTTAGCTTTCTCAATTATATAGCTACACGGAATCACTGACCAACTAATTAATCATATCTTTCTCAAAAAAAAAACTAATTAATCATATAGTTAAAATTTAATTATAATTCGACAGTTACAGCATGAATATTTAAATCCTAATTTTTTTCATAAAAAAAATAGATAATACCACTAAACTGCAAACTAGTGCATTAAACAATACAAATTGGTAAGCTAGAATTAATATTTGTACATAAGTTCTGACGGGTAAGAATAATTGACTAAAAGGAATTTACCTATTTATTACTCAGGTGGGCATGAGTGGACACATGTCCACCAATGGGGGTTATTCTTTAAGAATCGTAGAAAAAAACAAGTAGAAGGAGGAGGAAGAAGAAGCAGTAGAGGAAGCATCCTCAATACTGTCGGTATGCTCATATGACAAATATTTAATTAAAGCTTCAAACTTCAAAGCCCAGGGTTGGGAAAAAACTAAATGCAAGGCAAAGTTTGCAGTGTTAGGTTGGTGAAGACGACTTTGGTTAAAGCAATAGAAAACGTGTTCCATTTCACCTAAACTGAGATTTTTGTGATTAATAATAATAGTCAGATGTGATGTCCTCTGACGGCTTCAACATAAATTACTATTCAAAATGGCTCTCTCTCTCTCTCTCTCATATTTTACTACATCATTCTAATAACAGTAATAATACTAAAAACTTTGTCACACTTTTTTATATTGTAACAATAATAACTAAATATTTTCACATTTTTTTAGTGTCCTAGACTAGACAGACTGACTGCCTGCACTGCTCTGCACACTTTTTCTTTATCTTTTTAGGGCAGAAAAAACTAATAAAATAAGCAACTCAAAAGAATCACTCAAATTAAGCCAATCAATTCAAAACAAATCCAATAATGGGGTCTGTATCATTGTACATTTCCCTCATCTGAATGACACTTTAACTATGAATGTGTGTCATCACACGGCATTGACTAGCTAAAGATAGAGATAGAGATAGAGATAGAGGAGGCTATAGGTTTAGGTTCATTGAAATATGCCTCTACTCGGTAAAACAGAATTTTTACACATGAAACTTTTTTTTTTTTTTGAAACCAACCTGAAACTTTTACACATGAAACTTCTTTTTTGACTGAAGGCTTTTGGATTAATGCATTGGTGTGATTGAAGTGAAAAAAACGTGAACTAGCTATAATAAAAAGAAGACGGTGTATAGAATAAAGTTTGATACCCATATGCAATGAGGAAAAAGAAGACGGTGTTCGTATTTACTCTCCCACGTGCAAGTACAACTAGCTATAATAAAAAAAAAAGTAGTTTATTAATTGCTTTTGCTTTGGGTAATAAATATTATAATTAAGATGGATTACTTAAAAGAAAACAAAAAAGATGTTTTTAATAATTTCATCTGGTGATTTCATTACCCAATTCGCTTCAAAGACACGATGCCTATCCCATACACAAAGGAAAAACCAAATTTTATGAAAGAAGATACTAAAGAAAATAGAGAGATGCTTTTATTTTTTTTATATATAAAAAATTCAAGAAATGCTAAATTTCAAAGCATGTGAAATGCACTTGTATCTACAAGTCAATTTTGAGGACCCAGTGGGGCCCTGAGAACATAAATGAATTGTTCATGTTCTAAGGAAACTACCATTATTGTTTCTTACAAGAAATAAATTTTTGGTTAAAATTATATATTGTCCATTTTGTGTTTTTTTTTTTTTTTTTTCCTTTCTGAATAAGGCAATATATTAACACAAAAAAAAGGGGAAGCAAAAACAAACAGAAGCCAGGGAAGGGGAGAGACTTAGCCTACACCTCCTTCCATAAACCCAGAAACTACAGAGAAAGGGGGGACCCAAAACTATTATAAAAGTATGCCCATTAGGTTAGGGAATGAGCTACAACATTAGTGTTCATGTTCGCTGCAAAAGCTGCAATGCCATTGATTGACATCACATGTATAATTATCGAGATATCACATGCACTTCAAAAAAGAACACGTAAAAAAGTGCTAAATATTTCGTTTTCTCCTACTTAAAAAAGGGGTGGCCATAAAATAATTTATCTGCTTAGTTGGTTCTTTATTTATATTTCTACTAATCCCATTAAAATTTTGTGGTAACAGCTCTATTATTAGGACAGTCAACTTTGCGTATAGGTACGATTTTGATTTGGTGGAATACTATAAAGCCAGTCCAATCAGGAGCGTATTAGAGTCCTAATTTTCAAAACCAATCACATAATTTAAATTCATATAACCTTTAACCACTTTCTTATCAAAATTAAAGAAATTTCAAGGGTGTGATGGAGTAGCATGGGCACCTCTAGAAAAATTATGCACCATTGGATGGGTGTGATCTGTAGATCTAAAGCCTCATGTAAATTTAAATACATATTGACGAAGACCTAGTGACAATATTTCAAATATATACCAAAAAAAAGTAGTTAAAAAGATGGACTACGTACCCAGAAGTCCAATCAACTTGTGCCACCCAGAATCTTTATGAAATCGTCACCAAACATTTTTGGTATTAATTTCTAAGTTCTTAATTAACCGTCCGGATTAAATAAATAAACTGTTTCTTCTTTCATTTTTATTAGCTTTGCTTTTTGAAGAGAAAGGGAGATGCTTAACCAACTGTCTTTTTACTACTTTTCAATGCAAGTATGTGTACGGTACATGAAGCTCAAATCGTGTTTTGACTGTGTGTAATAATAATTAACATTTTCAAGCTTTTAGTAGAATTTGAGGTACTGGTAGAGATGATTAGAAAGGTACTATAGGCAGCAATATTAACAACTAATTTAGCTTGGAATGATTCAATGTTCACCATAAAAGTATAAAAAAGAAAAAGAAATTAACAGTGTTTTGAAGTAACATGTAGTGTCTAATGTCTTACATTAATAATGAAGTTGGCGAGTGGCGACTAGTCCTCAGCAAACTGGGGCAATCAAAGTCTTTGAAAATGGGTTTAAAAAATTGAAGGCCAGCTGGGTAAGCTCAATTTTTGTATTAATCAAAAAGGACCCACTTGGAATTGGTCCCTTATGACAGCTCTCCCTGAACAACTCAGTTTGATTATAAATACTATTTCATGCATGCCCATTACTCATCACCAAGACAAATTCCCATCTCTCTCTCTCTCTCTCTCACCCCGCCCCATCTCTTTCTCCTCCATTTTCAAGAGAAATTTTGTGAGGACTTGGCAAATCGGTTAGAGGGATTGAGTTTTCAGCTTAATCCATGAAGCTTACAGGCCTAGACCCCTCTTGGGGTCGTGTATGGCCTCAAATGGTTATGGCATTGGCCTTTGTAGTTGTTGTAAGCAATGTGGGTTCAGTCTCTGGTGATGCTTATCCTTATGCTTCACCACCACCACCACCTTATGAGTACACATCACCTCCTCCACCTGAGCATTCTCCACCACCACCATATGAGTACAAGTCTCCCCCACCTCCAGAGAAGTCTCCTCCACCTCCATATGAGTACAAGTCTCCCCCACCACCCGTGAAAGAACCAGCACCAGCACCATATGAATACAAGTCACCCCCACCACCAGAACACTCTCCACCACCTCCATATGAGTATAAGTCACCTCCTCCACCAGTACACTCCCCACCACCACCATATGAGTACAAGTCTCCCCCACCTCCTGAGAAGTCTCCACCTCCTCCATATGAGTACAAGTCTCCACCACCACCCGTGAAAGAACCAGCACCAGCACCATATGAATACAAGTCACCCCCACCACCAGAACACTCTCCACCACCACCATATGAGTACAAGTCCCCACCACCACCTGTACACTCTCCTCCACCACCATACGAGTACAAGTCCCCACCACCTCCGGAACACTCACCACCACCATACTACTATAAGTCCCCACCACCACCAGAGAAATCTCCTCCTCCACCTTACGAGTACAAGTCCCCACCACCACCAACAAAACCATACAAGTACTCATCCCCACCTCCACCACCATATGAGTACAAGTCCCCACCACCACCTGTACACTCTCCTCCACCACCATACTACTATAAGTCCCCACCACCACCAGAGAAATCTCCTCCTCCACCTTACGAGTACAAGTCACCACCACCACCAACAAAACCATACAAGTACTCATCCCCACCACCACCACCATATGAGTACAAGTCCCCACCACCACCAACAAAACCATACAAGTACTCATCCCCACCTCCACCACCATATGAGTATAAGTCCCCACCACCACCTGTACACTCTCCTCCACCACCATACTACTATAAGTCCCCACCACCACCAGAGAAATCTCCTCCTCCACCTTACGAGTACAAGTCCCCACCACCACCAACAAAACCATACAAGTACTCATCCCCACCACCACCACCATATGAGTACAAGTCCCCACCACCACCAACAAAACCATACAAGTACTCATCCCCACCTCCACCACCATATGAGTACAAGTCCCCACCACCACCTGTTTACTCTCCACCACCTTACTACTATAAGTCTCCACCACCACCACCACCACACTACTACTACAAATCTCCACCACCACCACCCAAGGTTCTTCCTCCATACCATTACACGTCTCCACCTCCACCAATCCACCACCACCCATTGATTGTCAGGGTTGTTGGAAAGGTCTATTGCTACAGATGCTATGACTGGGGATATCCCATCAAGTCACATGACAAGAAGCATCTTGAAGGTATACCCTTTTCCTCAAATATTTTAATTTAGTCATGAATGCTTGTTGTTTTATGGATACTTTTTCTAAGTTTCTTTTTCGAAGTTTTGCTTAAAGTAGCTTTCTCACCGGTTGCTTAGGCAATCAGTAGCCTCTAAAATCATAGTACATGCAGTGGCTCCACACCGATAATTGGGTCACGTCGAAAGCCATATTTGCCCCCATAAGAAACATGATGAGATGTTTCCATTGGGGTTGCAATGGTATTTTCAAATGTTACAGTGCCCATTTTTTTTCCTTAACAAAAGAAAACATGTTCTTGGACTTTTCATAATGTTTCATAAAATTATACATTATCCAAAATTTTATTATTAATGATTGAGAGAAGGACAAGGTTTGTCATTGTAGTAGGTCATTGGAATAGGATTAGTTAAACTGTCCAATTTAAACAATTTCGAAAGCCAACATGATTGACCCCAAATTGTTTTATTGTAGGTGCCGTAGTGGAAGTGACATGCAAAACTGGCAAGGAGGAGATCACAGCATATGGTACCACCAAGAACAATGGCAAGTTTGCCCTCACAGTCAAGGACTTTGACTACAAGAAGTATGGTGCCGAAGCATGCAAGGCTAAGCTCCACGCTGCACCCAAAGACTCACCATGCAACATCCCCACTAACTTACACTGGGGCAAAACTGGTGCCAAGCTCAAGGTCAAATCTAAGAACTCATATGAAGTTGTGCTCTCAGCCAGGCCATTTGCTTATGCTCCCAAGACTCCTTACAAGGAGTGTGAGAAGCCAGTCACTAAGCCTCCTCCATACGTGTACAAGTCTCCACCACCACCAGTCCACTCTCCTCCACCATACTACTACAAGTCCCCACCACCACCACCATATGTGTACAAGTCTCCACCACCACCAGTCCACTCTCCACCACCGTACTACTATAAATCCCCACCACCACCAACATACTTGTACAAGTCCCCACCACCACCAACATATGTGTACAAGTCTCCACCACCACCAGTCCACTCTCTACCACCGTACTACTATAAATCCCCACCACCACCAACATACTTGTACAAGTCCCCACCACCACCACCATATGTGTACAAGTCCCCACCACCACCAGTCTACTCTCCACCACCATACTACTATAAATCCCCACCACCACCAACATACTTGTACAAGTCCCCACCTCCACCTGTTTACTTATACAAGTCCCCACCACCACCAGTGAAAGCTCTTCCTCCACCATATGAGTACAAGTCCCCACCACCACCAGAGAAGTCTCCTCCTCCACCATACTACTACAAATCCCCACCACCACCAACTGAACCATACAAGTACTCATCCCCACCACCACCACCATATGAGTACAAGTCCCCACCACCACCTGTACACTCTCCTCCACCACCATACTACTATAAGTCTCCACCACCACCAGAGAAATCTCCTCCTCCACCTTACGAGTACAAGTCCCCACCACCACCAACAAAACCATACAAGTACTCATCCCCACCTCCACCACCATATGAGTACAAGTCTCCACCACCACCTGTACACTCTCCACCACCACCATACGAGTACAAGTCACCACCACCACCAGAGAAATCTCCTCCTCCACCATACTACTACAAATCTCCACCACCACCAACAGAACCATACAAGTACTCATCCCCACCACCACCACCATATGAGTACAAGTCCCCACCACCACCAGTGAAAGCTCTTCCTCCACCATATGAATACAAGTCCCCACCACCACCAGAGAAATCTCCTCCTCCACCATACTACTACAAATCCCCACCACCACCAACAGAACCATACAAGTACTCATCCCCACCACCACCACCATATGAGTACAAATCCCCACCACCACCAGTGAAGGCTCTTCCTCCACCATATGAATACAAGTCCCCACCACCACCAGAGAAATCTCCTCCTCCACCATACTACTACAAATCCCCACCACCACCAACTGAACCATACAAGTACTCATCCCCACCTCCACCACCATATGAGTACAAGTCCCCACCACCACCTGTACACTCTCCTCCACCACCATACGAGTACAAGTCCCCACCACCACCAACAGAACCATACAAATACTCATCCCCACCACCACCACCATATGAGTACAAGTCTCCACCACCACCTGTACACTCTCCACCACCACCATACGAGTACAAGTCACCACCACCACCAGAGAAATCTCCTCCTCCACCATACTACTACAAATCCCCACCACCACCAACAGAACCATACAAGTACTCTTCCCCACCTCCACCACCATATGAGTACAAGTCCCCACCACCACCTGTACACTCTCCTCCACCACCATACGAGTACAAATCCCCACCACCTCCGGAACACTCACCTCCACCGCCATATGAGTACAAATCACCTCCCCCACCAGAGAAATCTCCTCCACCACCGGCCTACATTTATGCATCTCCCCCACCACCCACTCAATAATAAGCTTGGAACGTTCAGCCACGTGCCAATACCAATTATGTAAGTAAAAGTCAAATTTTATGCTTTTTCATGGTACAAATGTTCAATACTTTTAATAATATTGGTATATGACAAAAGTTATCTCAGTAGTAAATGCAGGTGAAAATATTATCCAATCACAACACGTAATATTACTGTTATTAATAAATAAAAATTTGTGTCTAGCGTTATTACTCTTCTTATCTATCAATAATTTTTATTCATATATAATCTGACATTTTGGATGTATATTCGTTTTGCAGGTTTTAGTTTTAAAAATGCAATAAAGGGCTCAGTTAGTGAAAGATATCGAGATCAAGCATCGAATCCAGATTTGTTAAATAAGGGTCTGACTGCACCAATTGAATGCCACCCTCTATGCAGTAGTTCAGATCTTCTCGTACCTACTACTTCTCTAGTGGCCATGTTACACATTATGCTCTTATTATATTCTGGCTTGGGAGGCTTCCAAGAGAGAAAAAGCTGGAGTAGGAAGTGGGGATTCGAAACGTAACTAGGAGTTGGATGTGCGAGCCTGTCAACGTTTTAATATTTTTTTTAAATATCAGAGGGCGTTCATATCTGGTAGTAAATTATATAAACTGTATAGGGTATGGCCTTGTTTGATTGGAGGTTCTATTCTATTTATTATTATGTCAATTTGTTTCTTTGAACCTCTTGTGCTTTGTGCATTGAGATTATTATCAATAAAAGAAGACAGTTCTTTCATAATTTCTTCCCTAGTAGTAATTTATAACTGCTTAGGTATAACCTTCTATGATTGGAGGTCTATCCTATTTATTATTGCAATTTTCTTCATGAAATTTCTTGTGCTTTGTGCAATAATAAGACAATTCTGTTACATTTTTCTGCATGTGTTTCAAACTATCATGCACGCATCAATATATCTCTCTCCTCAGTACAATTCTCAATAGAAGCTTCTAATGTCTACGTGCTTAAAAATTATTCTTTTTTTTTCTTGGATTTCTCGCCTACATGCATATGGCAGATGCAACATTCTCTGACTGTATCACGACCAAAGTTTATAGTTACAGACTTGCAGAATGTATCTGCAATGGACCAGTAAAGAGAGCTCACCAGAGTTGCTCCTTTTTGTTTGGCTATTCACAGGTGCTTTAGAATCTGTGACTCCAAAACTCTCTGTGTCTCTCTCTCAGTATTTATGTACTGTTCTACCTTATAGTTCTGTGGTAAATAAAATGTCGCCTATAATGGCTGTCAGACCACTTTCTAAAGTGCTTCATTATTTAGTTTCGTTGAGAGGGAGACTTATAAGTGCTTCATGATTTTGCCTTCTTTAGAGAGGGCAAGTAAGAAAAGTACCCAAAAGATAAGGAAAAACAATTCTACTTGTGGGACAAGCTGAGTGCATTTTGAGTGGATGGGTTTGTTTAGCATTATTTGTCCTCTATTCTCTTGAAGCATGATTTCTGATTCTGAGGAGGAAAATTAAGAAAACAAAGAATTAAGTTGCAAAAATTGATTCATATATGTTTTAAAAGAATAATCACAAAGCGTGAAGATTGTGCTCAAGCTTATGAATGTATAATTTATTAATTAATTTTCTAGAATAAAAACATATTAAAAATAAGGTAGTGTTTTTTTTTTTTTTCAATAGGAAAAATAAGGTAGTGTTTATTTCACACGCATAAACACTTCTTTATTATATTGTTTGTCAGTAATAACAGGCCTACAGTAGTATATACTATTTATCCTTAAACTTCTTAAAAAAAAAAAACCTAAAGCCACCTAACTATTCCAATTTTAGCTTCTTTCCTTTTGATAAGATGGAATTGGGATTTACCAAGAAAAAGGGATAGTTTCTTGGGTTGTGTGAGACTGGATGGATATCATTTGTCTTTGGTAGGAAATGAGGTTAAAAGCGAAAACCTCTCTCTCTCTCTCTCATAATTATATTGGGCCCACTTAACGTGTGTTCTCTTCTATTTTTGAAAATATTTTTTTATATTTGAAAAAATTGTTAATATTTTTTTAATTTTTGATTTTTTTTAAATAGTTAATTATTGTGTGTCCTTAACGCACATATTAACAAAATCCAATTATTAAATGGATCTGGTTAATGTGCGCTCTAAGGTCACACATTAAACCATCTATTTTTTGAAATATTTTTTCAGAAATTGAAAAAAGTGTCAATACTTTTTCAATTTTTGAGAAATCTTTTTCAAAAAATGATTAATTATTGTGTCCTTTAGAACACATATTAGCAAAATCCTTGTTAAATTCCATGAAAAGAATGAATTATTAGCACTAACTAGTCGGTCTTACAACCACCAGCACATCTCTTTTTTGGTTAAATTTTTTTTTTTTTTTTTTTTTTTGATTTTGGGGGAATAATAAAAGACTTGTCCAGCATCATCCCAATGACAAAAGCTGGTATGCTTCAGCTACTTCTAGTAACCCCTACAACAATATTAATGTACTAGTGGAATGACATGCCATTTGCTAAGCTATTCTTAACATAAATAGATAGATAGATAGATAGTGATTTATTTCATTTTATAAAATCCCTTAAAAAGGACCTCGAATTCCTTATTAGAAGTGCTTGAATTCATATGTCACAATTAAGTAGGGTGGGCAGGTCTAAACTCAGGAGTTTAAAACACCCTTACGTCAGCCTACTGCTCTGTAGGAGATACCATCCTCTCTCCTTTAACATGAAAAAAAAAATGTTTATAAAAAAACAGTAGTGTTTATTTTTCATTTTCTCCTATCAATGGTCCATATTAATAACAGGCACAAGTCAACAATCCCTCCATGCTAGTTTTTGCATCCACGTAATTTTTATCGTTTGCTGGTCTTGGAAAGCGAAAGGTTCGATAATTCATAATTCCATGTAGTAGGTGGTCACACAGCTGGAAAGTCCTCAACCTTATCATCAGCCACTTCAAAAGCCTGAAAAGTCTAAAGTGAATGGTCCCTCGTTCAATTTATCTTCTTGGTAGGTATCGCATTGGCTTCGTCTCTCTTGTCACCATTTGTATTTTCTAATAGATTGAAATATTCTTAAAGAAGCTTCCTAGTAGAATATTCTCGAAGACATTTTCCATTTGCAATGCCTTTCAATCCTGCTCTATGCCACACCAAAGAGAGAAGACAAAGTATGCTCAAACAAATCTTCATGTATTTATATATAATTAGTCATTATTAATTATGAGTATTAAAGAAAATGTAGCTAACAATCATATGATAACGAGATAAAAGTTTCTAATTACAACAATTTTTTTTATCAAATTAAAAAAAAAAAAAATTTCTTGGGAGGATATTATCAATTAGTGAGTTTTATAAGCCAGCATATGTGAATCTATAGTTTTCGATAGAATTAGTGACGGTCCATGTGGTTGAGAGGTAGAAAAGTGCAAAGATTGAAAATGTAGGAATGAAAAAAAGCCAGATAAAGCAAAAAAATATTTAGTTGTCTATCATTTATGTTTTGTAAAAATGTCAGAAAAGTAAAAGGACTGGAGAAAAAAAAATATAAATAATTATTTGGTCGAAAAGAAAATGGATATGGTAGAAATATATATATATATATATATAAAATATAAAGTCGAAATATTTGATTTTTTTGTTGACTATTCCTTATTACATCACGTGACTACATAAATTAGTGCCACGTTTACATTTAAAAACATCAAACAGTTGTGACTTTTCATTTTTCAATAGACATCAATAGGCACATTGTGAAACAAAAAAAGGGAGGAACCTTTCTCTCAAGAGAGTATGAAAAATATTCCATCAAGGAAAAGACCAAAAAAAAAAAAAAAAAAAAAAACAAAAACTAAAGATTTTACAATTTATTTTGCTCCTTTCCTTTTTTAGGTTAAAAATATGAAAAGAAGAAGATGTGTCCCATTTTCATAATATTTTTTTTTAACTATTGAGTTTAGTAGATTTTGATTGAATTACAATAAAATTAATGTCAGCAGTTGTTTTAATAAAAAAAAAATATTGCATTAATCACAATTTAGCACATTAATAAGTTATGCAATTTGTTATATCTGTGGTATATATTGTTGGTCTGTTATTTTATTTTTCAACAAATTTTTTCTTTTAACTATTAAAAAGATAATTGAAGATAAGTTACCCTCGATGAATATCATATGTTGTGACAAGTCAACTAAAATAATCATTGAAATCTTATCTCAATGATACCTCTAGTTCTCCCCAAGGGGAAATCAAAGTTTAAGCCACAAATATCTTATAAAATGTCCCAAATTTGTTTATACTTTACTAATTTCATGTTTTAAATGTTCACAAAATTTTAAGAGAGATATAATAATAATAATAATTGATGATGCACGAAAATCAATAAGTTGGAATGTTTCGGGCTATGGTGTTGACTGTAGGTCCTGAAAGGAAAGAAAGAACTGTCAAGGGTAACCAGTGTAACTCGGCCAAGGACCCTCCGACGGTTAAGTTAGTTTTCTCTCTAGAACACATGGATGGGAAATAATGAATGGTTGAACTTACCTTGGGTGAATGAGACTTGTTCCTTTTATAGAGAGTTAGAAGTGTGTCTACTTGTTCAAATTCACCACCATCATGGATGATGTGTGTGGTTAATGGAGATAATGGGGTATGTGGAGCAGATTACCTCCACATTTCAGGAGTAGTGCGTCATGATCTGATTGTATGGAGCTCTTTTGAGAACTTTCTCATAGAATTCACTGTCTTATGGTCATCCATGCTCTTGGGTCATGGACAAGCTTCTTGAAATTGGATGACTTTATTACCTAAGAATGAGTTGTATTTCCACCTATGATGCTCACCCTAAGTTCTTTTTTCTCCACAAAGCTTTTTGGACGTGGTCTTGTTATGGAAGACCACTATGGACGAGTTGACCTTAGATTGATCCCCATCAGTTGCCCCCTTGTCCTTGTGTCGTCCATGCTACTATTGGCATGACTTGTGGTGGTTTTCCATTGGTTGAGGGTAATTTGAAATTGAATGCTCCAAATGTTGACATGTGGTGTGATCTTGGAACTTGCTCGCCGTGTCGTTTTGTTTTTCAAGAAAAGTGCCATGTGGCACGTTCTGGTTGGTTCATGTCTTTTCAGTGCCTAGGTCTGTTGCCTATAAATAGTGCAATTCCTCTCTTACCCTCTTACATTTCTCATATTTTATCCTCTGACATCTGTCATCTAGTGCCTCGTCTAGGAGTTTTTTTTCTGTCTTTAGTCATCCTCGTTTAGAGCCAAGTATCCTATTCTCTTTGTCTTTAGGTTTTTCTTTAGAGTTCTTTTTTTAGAATGTCTGAGATTGTAATATCTTCGTCTAGTGATAGGGACGAAAGGGAAATAGACGAGTATCATGATGAGAGTAACTCTAGTGGTAGTGGCAGTAATAGTGATAGTAGTAGTAGTAGTAGTAGCAGTAGTGGGGGGGAACACCTCAGACGAGCAATACTTGTCTGGGGTTCCTCTGGAGGTCCTTCAAGAAGAGATGAGGATGGCCTCTGGGTCATTTGCTGGTCTGTCCACCAGCGCTCCTTCATCTTCCTTTTCAAGTGAAGAGGAAACTTTATACTATTGTGCTATAGGTATCCCCTCTAGGACAGATGAGAAAAAACTCAATTACCTTAGTAGTTAGTACTAGATCCTGGACGACCTTAACCCTTGTTTGGCCATCCGTGGTGAATGGTGCTGTAACCCTCGTTTTGGAGTTGGCATATATGAGGCTTATCTACTAGGGGGGCTTAGGTTGCCTCTTAATGCCTTTGCTAGGGAAATACTCCATAGGTTAGGTATAAGCATTAACCAACTCAAGCTTAATGCCTAGAGGCTTATTATATCCATGCAAATATTGTAGAGGGAAGTTTTTTATGGGAAACGTCCTCTCACTATGGATGAGTTCCTATATTGTTACAAACCCTCAGAGATTAGTCAATCCCTAGGTTTCTACCAATTTTCTGCTAGGAGTTTTAACTATAGGTTGGTCAAGTCCCTCCTCACGTTTGATAGAAGATGGAAGACGGAGTTTTTCTTCGTCTTAGGGTTCTGAGCTGGAAACCCTGTTGAGGTAGGCAAGGACCCATTTCCTCCCTAAATTGGTGAGATGAGTAATCTTCATCCAGATGATATGTTACTTTTCACTGCTCGTCTTACTTCCTTTGTTATATTTATCTAACTTTGTTTACTTTCTTTTTTACAATTGTAAGATGACCTTCCTTGAGCAAGTTTTATCTTAATCGTGTCTAGCAAGCATGCTCGTTCATAGATAGGGCTTTTCATTCCTTAGTAACCCTTCATCGTCTAGCAACTTGGAGGGTCTAGCAACTTGCAGGCTTGGAACTGAACCAATTGAGGAAGCACTTGCTCATGAACTTACTACACGTAGATGTGAGTTGTTTACATTGTATCTTGATTATTTAATTCGTCTAAATTCTAACACGTCCTTCTTCTTTTAGGGATGAAAACCACGAAGGAGAATAAGGGGAAGGGTTTGGGAGACGAGGAAGCCATCCAAGAGGGAGAGGAAGTTCACTCCCAACCTTGTCCATCTGGTGTGAAGAAAAGGAAGACTCTATCCAAAATGGTAAATATGGAGAGTCTTCCTAGTCATTGAGGCCATAAAAGGGCTAGACATGGGTCGTCTAAACCTGGGGTCATGAAGGCTAGTTCTTTCATCCCTCCTGCTCCTACCAAATAGCCACCCATAATACAAATCCTTAATGTGGACCCGTCCAATCCTCCTGAAGTCACTCCATCCAAACCTCCAAGTGGTAGCCCTATGACCCTTCTAAGGAGTGAAGGCCTTTCATGGGAGAGGTATTAGCAAGCTGTGTCTGACGAAGATGTTTCCATTTGCTATGACATGTCCATGAAGGAGTTTGAATGATCCACAGTTCATGACCTCTTCATGGTACTTTTTCTCGTCCTTAACCATTCACAAATTAAATTATTCTCGTCCATTTATCTCACGTCCATATCTCTTCATACAGGCTATGACTAAGTTTATGGTGGCGTCCAGACAAGATTATAAACTAGACAAGCAGAGGGTTAGGTTTGAAGCGAAAATTCGTGACATGGAGAGGGAATCCAGTCGTAAAGCTGAGGTGAAGGCCAAGTTGGAGGACGAGGTAAAGGAGCTGAAGAACCTCGTCGAAGAGTCAAAATCAGATGTCGTCAACAATGATACTCGTCTTGACCATCTCCAAAAAAGAAGCAACATGCTCTGCACTCTTCTAGGTGAAACTAAAGAAGCAGCTATCAGGGAGTTCAAGGCGTCCAGTGAGTTCACTGACCTTTTGGATAGAAACTACGCTGTTGGTTTTGAGGACTTTCGTATGGATGCCCTCAAACACTTCCCCGGAGTGGATTTTAGTCCCATTAAACTACACATTGTTGCTAAGAGTTTCTTGCTCTAGACAGGCTCTGAGGACGAAACATTGAAGACAACGTTTCCACTCAGCTTGCGAAGGACGACCCAAAGTATGGGGACATTGCCCCTAGTGGTTTTTAAAAGTGAAAAATTTGTAATCATCTTTATTTTCTTTTCTTGCTTTTCTCTTTTTTTTTTTTTTTAGGGGTCTGTTGTTTTGGACCATTTCAATTTCCTTAAGTACATTATCATATCCATGTTTAAGGATGGCTTCTTCATACGATTTCCTTTTTCAGGCTTAATACATTAAAGGGTTTTTGAACAATTGTCATCTACCTTCTTATTTATGAACATATTTTCGTCCATGTTTGAATACTCATTCTTATTTTTATTGCCAATTTTAATTCCAAGTGTCCTTCGTCCATAATTAGGACTTCATTTTGGAATAGATGAATATTTTCCTCGTCCTTAGACTTATTCTTGGAATTTTGCTTCGCTATTTTTCTTTTTGCTCATAGCTTGGATTGCCTGGTGGATTGGATGTGTCATCCATAAAGTGTATTGCATGCATACTTTTCTTCGTCCTTTATTTTTGGACGAGTGTACTGGGAGGTGTTTGTTCCTTCCCTTTGTACTTAACGTTATTGACTTAGGTTTTATGGCAATTTGCCTTTTCCTCATCTAAGGATGGCTTATGATGATACATCTCTGCATCCAGTAGTTTTAAACGTCTTTAATTTTATATGGATGTTAATTTCATAGAATCATCAACGCTTAAATTAGAGAATTCAAGCTGCTTTATATACAATAAAATTGTACATAACATCGTCCATAAACATCAGAGAACTTAGTACGTAGCATCGTCTAAGACATCATTCATGCTAGTACTTAGTCCTTTTTTTTAGGGAATTCAAATTACTTTATATACAAAAAGACTTTGTTCATGACATTGTTCATAACACACGCTAGTAGCTAGTGCTTTTTAGGGAATTCAAATGCTACAAAATATAAAATACTGCTAAAAAATGTAAGTGCTGAAAGATAACATAAATAAACTACTAGTCATCACTAATAATCTTTAGTCTTGTCCATGCTGACCTTCCTAACGAGTCTTCTTCATTGGTAGTACTTCCTCAAGTGCTCCACATTCCACGGTGTTCCTGCTTTCGTCCATCCAGGGCTTCCAAGTAGTATGAACCTCACCTTTTGGAATTGATAACTCTGTATGGTCCTTCTCAGTTAGGTCCTAACTTTCCATGAGCAGGGTCCTTAGTAGCAAGTGACACCCTTTTTAGGACAAGATCTCCAATGTTGAATTGCCTTGACTTCACCAATGTGTCATGGTGCTTAGTCATCAGGTTCTTGTAACGCGCCACTATCTGTTTTGCATCCATCCTTACCTTGTCAATAAGGTCAAGGCTTAGACGAAACTGTTTCTTATTCTCCTCATTGTTATAGTGGGCCACCCTGTAGCTAGTTAGACCAACCTCCACAGGTATCACTGCATCACTTCCATATGCTAACTAAAAAGGAGTTTCTCTAGTTGGGGTCCTTACTGTTGTCCTATATGCCCAAAGGACGCTAGGTAATTCATCCGGCCATATCCCTTTTGCCCCCTCAAGTTGAGTCTTGATGATTTTCAGCAAGGATCGGTTTGCAACTTCATCCTGTCCGTTAGCCTGTGGGTGGGAGAGTGAGGAGTAGTGATTCTTGATTCCTAACTACTCGCAAAACTCTCTGAAGGGTTTATTGTCAAACTGGTGTCTGTTGTCTGAGACGAGCCCCCTAAGGATTCCGAAATGCCAGATAATGTTTTTCCAGGCAAAGTTTCTGACGTTCTGCTCAGTAATCTTTGCTAATGGCTCTGCTTCTACCCATTTGATAAAATAATCAATCTCTATTACCAAGAACTTCATTTGCCTCATCTCCATAGGAAAGGGTTCAAGGATATTAAGTCCCCATTGGGTAAACGGCCAAAGGGCCACCATTGGGGTAAGGTATTCTGATGGTCATCTAGGCACATTGTTGTAGCGTTGACACTAGTCACACACTTTGACGTAGGCTTTGGCATCTGCTTGCATGAACAGTCAGTAGTATCTGGTGCTCACTATCTTATGAACGAGGGACCTGGCCTCCGAGTGGTTTCTACAGGCTCCTTCTTAGACATCTCTCAGAACGTAATGAAACTCGTCCAGAGTCAAACATCTTAAATAGGGTTGAGAAAAACCTCTCTTGTACAACACATCGCCCATAAGGAAGAACCTCGTCGCTCTCATCCTTAGCTTCCTTGCTACTTCCTTATCCTCTGGGAGGAGCCCGTCTTTAAGATAAGACACAATTGGAGTGATCCTGTTGGCTACTTTGTCTATCTGATGTACTTCTAGAATGTCAATACTTGGGATGTATTGGACTTAAATTTTATCACTCACCATCTCGTCTACAGATGTCGTCTTGATTAGGACATTAGCTTCCACATTATCCTCCCTTGGTATCCGTTGAAATTGAGTTGTTGCGAAGCTTTTGATGCATTACTTAACTTTTCTCAAGAACTTCTTCATCCGTTCTTCCTTAGCTTCACACATTCCATTCACTTGGCCCATCACCAACTGTAAGTCTCCCTGGATGAGGACTGAATCCGCTCCAAGTGATTTAGCTAACTCCAAGCCTTGAAGGAGGGTTTCATATTCGGCTTCATTATTGGTTGTCTAAAACTGTAGACGGACGGCGTACTCCAAATGATCCCCTTTTGGTGATTGTAATACTATCACAATTCCTCCTGCATGTTGTGTGGACAAACCATCCATATGGACGACCCATTGTTTTGCCCCATGGTCTTCATTCTGTTGATTATTGGCTGGAGTGAGTTCAGCAATGAAGTTTGCAAGGACTTGAGCTTTTATTACTTCTCTTGGTCTATATCACACGTCGAATTCACTAAGTTCCACTACCCACTGGATCAATCGTCCAGTAGCCTCCAGCTTATTCATAGCTTTTTTCAATGGGTGATCTGTTAGGACATTGATTATATGAGCTTGGAAATAAGGCCTGAGCTTTTTTGCTGCTGTCACCAATGAAAATGCTAACTTTTCCATTGGCGGAGCTCATTACATGAGGGGACGCCACTAAGTAAAGATACAATTCTTCACCTGGTTTGGAAGGGCTCGACAACAAAGTTGAAGCAAGATAAGCCTTCAAATCTTCAAATGCTTGTTGGCACTCGTCCGTCCATTCAAACGCTGAAAGTTCAAAAACGTGTACAAAACACCTTTGAACGTTTAGACCCCCAAATTACAACTTAACCAATACAAGCAATATGTCAAACAACTAGTGTGCGGAAACTTAACACATGCTATAATACGAAATTGGTTAAAGACTATCTAAGCCATAACAAAATAAAACCACAGCAGATAATAAAAAGGCAAAGATAGAGAGGAAGGAAGATGCAAACACAAAGACAACACGCGATGTGTTATCGAAGAGGAAACCGAATTCCTCGGCGAAAAACCTCTCCGCCGCCCTCCAAGCGGTAAACAATCCACTAGAAAATACAGTTGGGATACAAGGACAGCAATAGACCCTCCAAGCCTAATCTACCCAGTGCACCTAAGCCCTCCAAGCTTCTTGCTCCAACGAGGTTGCGCCGAACCTTTTTCTTTTCTAGCTTCCCGGATTCCGCTACTAGACCGTAGCATCAACCAATGAAGATTGGTTCCTTCCTAACTGCTTCCCAGAAGTCCAAACAACTGTCTCACAGTGATGATGATGGTGAGAACCAGGGTTGGTATAATGCCTCTCAAGGATTTGACAATGGAGAGGAAGAGAGAAGAGGAATTTGAAGAGACTCTAAGGTATAGATTGTGGGTGAAACAATCTTGTTTTTCTTTAGGGTTTCTCTCTCAAAATTCTCTCTGGAAGCTCTCTTTCAATCGTGGGTAAAGGGGGTATTTATACTGGAGTGGGAGAGGAATGTGAAACGTCAGGTTTTACAAAACAGGGGTGGCTCGCGGCTTGACCTCGCGGCTTGACTAAGTCGCGAGATCCAGTCGCGAGTTAACCGTATGGCCAGTTGTCCTGTTTTGTCCTGTAGTGCTCCAGCTAGCATGACTATTCATCTTCCAGTATGCTTGGCACGTGTGCTGCTTCTGGCGGCTTGCAGCAGCGAGTTACCCGCGAGTCCCAGTCGCGAGTCTCTGTTTTCTTGCACACTCTTGAGCAATCTTCACTCTATCTCACTCACTACCCTTACAACAAACCCACCTAAATACAGGGTTACTAAATGCTGAATTACAAGCAAATTTGGCACGGAATAAAGCCAATTAGATGGTTGAATAAATTCAACCTTACAAACGCTTTCCTTAATACTTTGAAAAATGGTAAACACTTGTTAGTAGCTTTTGAAACAAACCTATTAAGAGTAGCTACTTGGACAGTAAGGCTCTGGACATCCTTGATATTCTTTGGGGGCTCTATGTTTAAGATCGCTTGGATTTTATCAAGGTTTTCTTCAATCCCTCTCTGTGAAACCATAAAACCAAGGAATTTTCTTGATACAACTCCAAAGGCACATTTGCTTGGATTTAGTTTCAACTGATATCACCTAAGTGTATCAAAGGTTTCTTAAAGGTCGTCTAGATGCTGCGTCTCTCTCACGCTTTTGACCAGCATGTCGTCCACGTACACTTCAATGTTTCACCTAATTTGTGTTGTATCCTGTAAACAAGAACACTGAATCAGAGGAGACCGGTGGGGACCAGCCAAAAGTCCTTCGATGGCGAAGTTAGTGAACTTGGAATTCTCTATAAGAAGGGAGTGATTTCTTGAATAAAAATGTCTGAATGACTTACCTTCTCATCGAAGAATCCTTATATAGTATGTGTGGAACGGTTATCTATTTAATAACCGTTCCTAATGTCGAGGAGTCTAGAGAATTGGGGGTAACTTCCATAACCGCTATGGAAGTTACCTCAGTTGGACAACTCGTTCCATAGTGGTTAATGGAGAATTTGGCACTTAGTAGTTTAATCCAGTGAACTCGTCCATCTTTTATTAAGGACGGATGAGACTATCTAGGATGGCTCGTCCTTGTCCAAATGATTAAGGATGGATAAGATTCCCATGGGATCTCGTCCGTCCAAAGACGGACGAGGTTAGCAAGGATGCTTGGGACGATCACTTTACTTGTCTGGTTCGCCCTAGCTGGTCTTTCATTGGACGAGCCATATGGACGAGTTCAGGAGTTGATGTTTTTTGTGACACCATCAGTTGCCCCCTTGTCCATGTGGGTCGTCTAACGAGTTGGGTGAGCTGCCGACACGTCCTTGGATGTATATAACTGGTTAATAAATCAATGCACCACGTGTTATTTTTTTATTGGAGACTGATCTCGTCGATTTAGTTTTCCGAGGTAGATGCCGCGTGTCATTTTCATATTGGTGGTGTTGTTTCAAATGCCCAGGTCAGCATCCTATAAATAGTGGAATGCCTCCCTTAACCCTTCTCATTTCAGAAATTTTCTTCCTTGACATCCATCGTCTAGAGCCTCGTCTAGGAGTTTCTCTGCGTCTAGAGTCCTCTTCTGTCTAGAGCCAGGTATTCTTCTTCTCTTCGTCTTTAGGTTCTGAGTTTCTTTTGTCAAAAATGTCAGTTGCTTCTTCGTCTACTGATAGCCTTGATAAGGCTATAGACGAGTATTATAAGGATAGTAGTGATAGGTCTAGTTCTAGCAGTACTAGTGATGTCAGTGGAGGAAGTACAGACGAGAATTATTCTTTTGGGGCCCCTGGGTTTCCTATTGAAGTCGTCCAGGAGCAACTTAGGAGAGCTTCTGGCTCTTAAGCTGGCTCCCCGTCCAGCGTCCCTCCGTCTAATCTGACGGACGAGGAGGACACCGTCTTTAGTTGTGCAATAGGCGTTCATTCTAAGACGGATGAACAAAGATTAAATAATCTTAAATCTTGGTATCAAATTCCGGACGAGTTTAACCCTAGGTTGCCCGTCCGTGGAGAGTGGTGTTGTGATCCTCGCTTTGGAATAGGCGTCTATGAAGCTTATTTCCTGGGTGGCCTTAGGTTTCCATTAAATGCCTTCGCTAGAGAGTTGTTGGTCAAGTTAGGTTTAGGTGTCTGTCAATTTAATCCTAATGCGTGGAGATTAGTTATCTCCATGCAAATTTTATGGAGGGAAGTTTTTGGTGGGGATCGTCCTCTCACTGTGGACGAGTTCCTTTATTGTTATAAACCTTCCGAAATAAGTCAGTCTGAGGGTTTTTACCAGTTCACTGCTAGGGGGAATGATTGTAGTTTAATCAAGTCTCTAGCTTTGTCTGATAGAAAATGGAAGACGAAATTCATCTTTGTCTCTGGTTTCTGGGCAGGGAACCCTGTGGATGTTGGCAGGGATCCCTTTCCTCCTTATACTGGGGACATAGGGAACCTTCGTCCAGAAGGTATGTCCCTTCCCCTTGTTTATCTTTCTCTTTCTATTTGATCTGTTTACAATTTTTAACCTTTGTTTACTCATTGTGTTGTAGCCGCCAAGCGTCCGTCTTTAAGAAAATTTCATCGTGACCGCGTCCACAGGGCTCGTCTTCACACAGACAGGAGCTTTCGTTTTCGTCACTCTTAGACGTCTTGCCAAGTGGGGTTTGGGTACTGAGCCATTAGACGAAGCTATTGCACACGAGGTTACCATGCGCAAAAGTAAGTTTTAAACTAAGGGTTTTTTGTTTTTTTTTTTGTTTTTTGAAAGTTCTATGTTATACATTCCTGATCTACTTTTTATCTCATTTTAGGAATGTCAAAATGAAAGAAAACAAAGGGAAAGAAGTTGTGGGTGAGGGAAAGCATCCTGAGGCTCAGTCCCAAGATTAGCTTGATGTTCAAGTACAAGTTCGTCCTACGGCTGGGGATGAAAGAAAGTTCTTACCAAAAAACATTAATTTAGAAGGACTCCCCAGTCGTCGAGACAAAAGAGTGAAGCACGGTTTATCCAAGGTGGTTAAGTCTAAACCTCCACAGTCTCAACCTTCCATCCAGATAGTTGATGTGGACTCGTCCACTCCGATTGAGTCCACACCATCTAAGACTCCTCCATCCAAGATTCTGTTGTCCAAGTCAACTATGCCTGGCTCGTCCCAGCCCTTTACAAACATCATTGAAAATGAAGATTTAGCTTGGGAGCGTTTTCAGATGGCTGTCTTGGACGAAGATATAAACATGTGTTATAACATGGGCTTAAAGGAGTTTGAGCACTCTGGTGTCCATGATCTCTTTAAGGTATGCTAATATTCCTTTCTCGTCCTTGTTCATTTAACAACTTTTCTTCATTTAACCATCCTATGTCTTTTACCTATTTATAGGCCATGTCAAAGTTTATGGCAGCGTCCAGACAAGTAACAGATCTGGACAAGACGAGGATTCAAGAAGTGAATGCTGACTGCAAAAAATGGGCTAGGGCTGCTGCAAAAGCTAAGGAGGAAATCACTGAGCATAAAAAGCTGATCGAGGAGCTAAGGACTGATGCACTGGAGAAAGATACCCGTATTGACCATTTGCAAAAGATGAACGACAAGCTAAGTGCTCGTCTCTCCAAGGAAAAAGAGGACGCTGTGGCTGAATTCAATTCGTCCAAATTGTACACGGACGTCCTGGATCGTAATTATGCAGCTGGTTTTGAGGACTTCAGAATGGATGCTATTGAAAACTTCCCTGAAGTTGACTTTAGCTCAATCAAACTTAACCTTGCTGCTGCCACCAGCTCCCTTATTCAGACCAACTCCAATGACGTCAATGTGGAGGACGATGCCAGCATTCAGCCACCCCAAGACAACCCCAGTGCCAATGCCCCCTCTTCTTAAGGACGAGACTTTCACACTTAAACAATCTTTGTGTTTGTTTTCCTTTTATTTGGTTTTTGTTTGGTCCTCTGTTTTTGGGACCTTTTTATGTAACCAAAGTACACTTGCCTCGTCCATGGTTTTAGGACGGGGTTTTTAAACAATCATTTCAGTTTTTTGACTTAACAAGGGCTTTTGGATGTAGGACGTCCACCCTTTAAATGAATGAAGGTTTATTTTCTCTGTATGGACGAGTGCTGTTATGCTGTTATTTATATCAACTCCAGCTTTGGCTCGTCCATGGCGAAAATATATATATTCTTCATATTATTTATTAGTCTAACTCGTCTTTGCAGGTAGTATTTTTATTCAGCTTTATTCGTCTCAAGACTTACAAGCTAATTCTACATACCATCCAATTTATTTTGCCTAACTTTTCTCTCATCCAGAGGTTGGATTGTTTCAGTTAGCTTTTGATTCTTGCCTTTAAATTGGACGATAATGCTCTATAAGGCTTTTCCTCGTCCATGAGTTGGACGAGTGTACCTAAGGTTTTTTCCTTGTTTTACTCAGGAAAATTTAGATGTTACATCTCTACGTCCAGAGAATTTATTCGTCTTGAATCTTTCAATCCCCTTATGGGTTAGCTTGGATGAAAATAGCATGGAGGTTTAAAATTCACACAACATTTTGTATATAACATAAATACCATTTACAGATAAGGCACTTGCATACTAATGCCTTTTTATTTAATAAATACAAACTTCATAACTTCGTCCATAATCATGACACAACATAATGAAGAATAAGGTAGTAGTATCAAACACAAACAGCATCAAACATAAGTAGTATCAAACACAAACAACATCGATATAAGTAGAACGTAAGTAGACAGACAAGGTCCAAACTCGTCCATAGTAATACTTCGTCCAGGTTTACTTTTACTGATAGTACCTCCTCAGGTGCTCCACATTCCAAGGATGTTCCAATTTTCTCCCGTCCAGGGCCTCCAAGTAGTAGGATCCTTGCCTTTTACAGTTGATAACTCTATAGGGTCCTTCCCAATTTGGGCCCAACTTCCCATGTGTTGGGTTTTTGGTTGACAAAGAGACCTTCTTCAGGACAAGATCTCCT
The DNA here is from genome assembly GCF_932294415.1 of Quercus robur. Classification (NCBI taxonomy): domain Eukaryota; kingdom Viridiplantae; phylum Streptophyta; class Magnoliopsida; order Fagales; family Fagaceae; genus Quercus; species Quercus robur. Next base: position 14,238,909 of record NC_065543.1, on the reverse strand, counting down.
ATGTTGAAACGTCTTGGCTTCACCATTGCATCATGCTACCTAGCCATGAGGTTCTTGTACTTTGTTGCCCTATGTTCTACATCTGCCCTTACCTCGTCTATCAGATCGAGGTTCAAACGGAGTTGCTCCTCATTATCCTTGTCTTGATACATCATCACCCTGTGATTGGCCATATGTACTTCTACAGGTATGCGTCGCTTCCATAGGCTAGCTTGAAAGGAGTCTCCCCCGTAGGGGTTCTCACTATGGTCCTGTACGCCCATAGAACTCCTGGTAACTCGTCTGGCCATACTCCCTTTGCTCCCTCAAGCTGAGTTTTGATGATTTTCAACAAAGATCGGTTTGCAACTTCAGCTTGGCCGTTGGCTTGGGAGTGTACAGGCGAGGAATAATGGTTTTGTATTCCAAAGTGTGAGCAAAAGTCCCTGAAGAGTGCATTGTCAAATTGTCGTCCATTATCAGACACCAATACCTTTGGCACTCCAAATCTGCACACAATGTTCTTCCACATGAAATTTTTTACATTCTGTTGTGTGATTTTTGCTAACGGTTCAGCTTCCACCCATTTGGTGAAATAATCGATGCCCACCACTAGAAACTTCATCTGCCATGTGCCTAGAGGGAAAGGACCCAAAATGTCTAGTCCCATTGTGCAAAGGGCCACGGTGCCACCATCGGGGTGAGGTATTCTAATGGTTGTCTGGGGACGTTACTAAACCGTTGGCATTGGTCGCAGACCTTGATGTATGCTTTAGCATCAGCTTGCATATTTAGCCAGTAATACCCTGCACGGACGACCTTGTAGACAAGTGACCTGGCTCCTGAGTGATTGCCACATGCTCCTTCATGAACTTCTCTCAGTACGTAGTTGGCTTCATCCGGAGCCAAGCACCTAAGATAAGGTTGAGAAAAGCCTCTCTTGTATAGCACTTCGTCCATAAGAACGTACCTAGCCGATCTCACCCTCAACTTCCTGGCTTCGACCTTCTCTTCTGGTAGTCGTCCGTCTTTCAAGTATGATATAATTGGGGTCATCCAATTTCCTCTGCTCTCCACCTGTTGTACTTCTAGGATATCTATACTCGGCATATACTAAACTTCATCAGATTCGTCCATAGATTCATTTGCTGAGGCTTCTTTTGCTATGGTATCAGCTTCCACGTTCTCCTCCCTTGGGATTTGAACGAAGTTAGCTTTTTCAAATCTTTTCATAAGGCGCATCACCCTACTAAGGTAAGGCATTTCCTCATCCGTTCTTCCTTCGCTTCGTACATCCCATGATCAACTGAGAATCCCCCAGGACAAGTATAGACTTGGCTTCCACAGACTTAGCCAATTCTAGCCCTTTGAGAAGGGCTTTATACTCGATTTCATTGTTAGTTGCTTAGTACTGTAGATGAACCTTATATTTCAGTTTGTCTCCTTCTGGAGATTGTAGGACCACACCAATTCCACCTGCATGCCGTGTAGACGAACCATCCACATGGACAACCCATCTCTTACTGTCTTCTGTCTCATCATGACTTGGGGTAAACTCCGCAATGAAATCTTCTAGTGCTTAGGCTTTTATGGCATGCCTTGGTTGATATCTAATGTCAAACTCATTGAGCTCTACAGCCTACTGGATCAATCGTCCTGCAGCTTCCAGTCTATTCATTGCCTTCTTGAGCGGATGATCTGTCATGACATTAATGACATGTGCTTGGAAATAATGCCTCAGCTTCCTAGAAGCGGTGGTCAATGCGAAGGCTAATTTCTCCATTTGTGGATACCGTCCTTTCGCTCCCCTCAATGCCTTACTCGTATAGTACACAAGTCTTTGCACTTTATCTTCTTCTCTTATAAATGTTGAGTTCACGGCATGCGGGGTTACTGCTAAGTATAAATATAACTCCTCTCCCACCACTGACGGACTCAGCAACGGAGCCATGGTAAGGTATGCCTTCAGATCTTCGAAAGCTCTCTGGCACTCATCGGTCCATTCGAATGCTTTTCTAAGAACCTTAAAAAATGGAAAACATTTGTCAGTGGCTTTAGAGACAAACCTGTTGAGTGCAGCAACTCGTCCAGTAAGGGATTGGATTTCTTTGGTATTTTGCAGAGGTTTCATGTCTAGTATTGCTTGAATTTTATCAGGATTCGCTTCAATTCCCCTGTGAGAGACCATAAAGACAAGGAATTTCCCTGATGATACTCTAAAAGCACATTTGCTAGAATTCAGCTTCATGTGATACTGTCTCAATGTGTCAAATGTCTCTTGCAGGTCGTCTAGATGCCTTCCCTCATCCTAACTCTTCACTAGCATGTCATCTACGTAGACTTCCATATTCCGCCCAATTTGCGGATGAAACATATGGTTGACCAATCTCTGATATGTCGCCCCTGCGTTCTTTAAGCCAAATGGCATCACCTTATAACAGAATAAGCCTTGACTGGTGACAAAGGATGTTTTCTCTTGGTCTGCCTCGTCCATCCTTATCTGATTGTATCCAGAAAAAGCATCCATGAAACTAAGCAACTTGTGGCCCGCGGTTGAGTCTACCAACTGGTCAATGCGTGGCAGCAGATAACTATCCTTGGGGCAAGCCTTGTTTAAGTCAGTGAAATCTACGCACATTCTCCACTTGCCATTTGCCTTTTTTGACCATTACTACATTGGCCAACCAATCCGGGCAGTACACTTCTCGAATAAACTTCGCCACTATCAACTTTTGAACCTCGTCTTTGATAGCATCATCTCTCTCAAGGGCAAACACCCTCTTCTTTTGCCACACTAGCTTGGAGGAAGGACATACATTCAGACGGTGGGTAATGACACTAGGGTCTATACCCAGCATGTCCTTATGACTCCACGCAAACATATCAATATTTTTCTTCAAAAACTGGACGAGCTGCTTCTTAATCTTCTCTTCTAGATTTGCTCCGACCCTGGTACACCTCTCAGGGTTATCTTCATCCAAGGAAATATCTTCCAATGCTTTGGTAGGCTCTGCTACAACTCTCTTTTCTTCAATATTGATGGCTTGAACTTGTTCATCCATAGCCAACATGGCCAGGTAACATTCTCTTGCTGCTAGTTGGTCTCCTTGTACCTGCCCTACTCCGTGTTTTATTGGAAACTTGACTGATAGATCGTAAGTAGAGGTAACAGCCTTCCAACTATTCAAAGTTGGTCTTCCAATTATGGCGTTGTAGGAGGATGAACAATCTACCACAAGGAAGTTCACATCCTTGGTGATTTGTCGTGGGTATGCCCCCACTACCACTGATAAGAAAATAGTACCCACGGGTTGTACCTTCATTCCACCAAAACCTACTAGGGGTAGTTTACTGAACGGAGCTGGTCTCATCCTAACCTCATCTGCTGAAAAGCTGGATAATATAAAATGTCCCCTGAGCTTCCGTTGTCCACAAGCACTCTTCTAGTTGTGTAGTTAGCAATAAGTAAGGTGATGACGAGAGCATCATCATGGGGGTGATGAATTCTTTTAGCGTCTTCGTCCGTGAAGGTGTTTGCTTGTTCGTCTGTGGACCTTGCTCTCGGTGACCGTCCAGAAAGTTGGACGCTCTACACTACCTTCAAGTATGCTTTCTTGGACTTGGACGACTGGCCTGTCGAACTTCCCCCTATAATGACTCTTATTTCTCCGAGCGGTGGTCGTGATGATTCTTCCATCTTCCCTTTCAGTTTCTCATCCCTCTGATCTCGTCCAAGGAAATTCCTCAACTTCCCTTGCCTTATGAGATTTTCAATTTGCTACTTTAAATCGAAACACTCGTCTGTATCATGACCATGATCCCTATGGAAGCGACAATACTTGTTCCTATTGCACTTATTGGGATCTCCCTTCATTTTCTCCGGCCACTTCAAGAAAGGATCATCCTTGATCTGCATAAGGACCTGCTCAAGTGGGATGTTTAAAGGGGTATATTGCTGGTTCTGTGTTGAAGAGCCTGGCTTCTTACTATCTCGGTCTTTCCTTTCTTTCGTCTGTCCCTTCTTTGGACGAGGGCCTTGCTTGGGATGGCGACTGGGGTTTGTGTCTACTCTCTCAAACCTCTTCCTCTTCTTAGCAATAATCGCGTCTTCTGCATTCATAAAATTTTGAGCCGAATGGATAAGTTCGGCCATGGATTGGGGCTCTTTTTCATAGAGTTTATGTATAAACAAATCCGAATTCACCCCATTATGGAAAGCCGCCAATAGGAGCTTATCATCTGCTTCGTCCACACTTAGGGCTTCTCTGTTGAAACGGGTGATGAATGACCGTAGGCTCTCGTTCTTCCCCTGCTCTATGGTCAACAAGCTGGACGAGGAACGCTTGTGCTTCTGTCCCCCAATGAAATTGTTAACGAACAACTTGCTCAACTCTTCAAAAGAACTTACCGAATTCGGGGGTATTTTGCTAAACCAAACTCGTGCTGAGCCCTTGAGGGTGGTAGGGAAGACTCTACACATTATTTCGTCGGGCACCCCTTAAAGATGCATGGTGGTCTTAAAGGTGGCGATGTGATCAAACGGGTTGCATGTTCCATCGTACGAATCCAGAGAAGGCAACTTGAACTTTGATGGTAGAGGGTGACCGTTGATGGAAGCCGTGAAGGGGGAATCAGTTCTGTGAACCAAATCTCCTATCGGATTCGCCCTCCTCATATTCTCTTTCATTTCCTCCATGACTTTCTTCATTTGGTTCATTTCTTCTTTCAAGTGTGGTACCGTTCGTGAAGTGGTGTGTCTGAACTAACTTCCAATTTCAGTATTCTCTCTATCATCATGACTCTGTGTTTGTCCTCCTTCTTCACGTTCTTCACGTGTCTGCCTCCTCATATTAATCTCCATTCTTAACTCTTGGTTTTGGCGAGTCAACTTCACCATAGCGGCCGCCATAGATTGCACATGTTGGACAGATGATGTCTGCATGACCGGTGCAGATTGGCGATCGCGATGAAGGTTGCTTGAAGCATCCCTGCTTCCCTGATGGCCTGGGCTAGTAGCCCTCGATATGGTCTGAACCATCAACCTTTTGTCACGGAGAAGTAAATTGTAAAACAATCTTCTTCCCACAGACGGCGCCAACTGATAGTTCCTTGGATATCAGTAGGTTGATAAGTCTCGAGCGCTGATGATCTTTGGACTGTATCCTGTAAACAAGAACACTGAATCAGAGGAGACCGGTGGGGACCAACCAAAAGTCCTCCGATGGCGAAGTTAGTGAACTTGGAATTCTCTGTAAGAAGGGAGTGATTTCTTGAATAAAAATGTCTGAATGACTTACCTTTTCATCGAAGAATCCTTATATAGTATGTGTGGAACGGTTATCTGTTTAATAACCGTTCCTAATGTCGAGAAGTCCGGAGAATTGGGGGTAACTTCCATAACCGCTATGGAAGTTACCACAGTTGGACGACTCATTCCATAGTGGTTAATGGAGAATTTGGCACTTAGTAGTTTAATTCAGTGAACTCATCCATCTTTCATTAAGGACGGACGAGACTATCTAGGATGGCTCATCCTTGTCCAAATGATTAAGGATGGATGAAATTCCCATGGGATCTTGTCTGTCCAAAGATGGACGAGGTTAGCAAGGATGCTTAGGACGATCACTTCGCTTGTCTGGTTCGCCCTAGCTGGTCTTTCATTGGACGAGCCATATGGACGAGTTCAGGAGTTGATGTTTTTTGTGACACCATCAGACTAGCCTCTGGTAGATAGCTCCTGCATTTTTCAAACCAAATGGCATTACGTAGTGACAAAACAAACCTTGACTTGTGATGAAGGTTGTTTTCTTCTGGTCTGCCTCGTCCATCTTAATCTGGTTGTACCCTGAGAATGCATCCATGAAGCTTAGCAAAATTGGTCTCCAATTGTTGAGTCCACCAGCTGATCAATGCGTGGAAGTGGATAGCTATCCTTGAGGCATGCCTTGTTTAAATTTGTAAAGTCTACGTACATCCTCCATTTGCTATTAGCCTTTTTTACCATCACAACATTAGCTAGCCAATCAGGGTAGTAAACTTCACAGACAAACTTTACGGTGACTAACTCATAAACTTCTTCTTTGATGGCATTATCTCGTTCTAGAGTAAACATTCTCTTCTTCTGACGGACGAGCTTGTAAAACGGGGACACATTTAAACGATGACTAATCACACTTGAGTTAATCCCAGGCATGTCTTCATGGCTCCAAGCAAAAACATTGGTGCTCTTTTTGAGGAATCTGACGAGATCCTATTTCGTCTTCTCCCCCATCTTGTCCCAACCTTGGTAAACTTCTCAGGGTTGGACTCGTCCAAAGGTACATCTTCCAATACTTCCATTGGCTTAACCAATGTTCTTCTTTCTTCAATGTTCATTGTCTGCATTTACTCGTCCATGGCTAACATCGCCGAGTAACACTCTCTAGCAACTAGTTGATCTCCTTGCACTTCCCCAATGCCATACTCTATTGAGAATTTGATAGACAGGTGGTATATAGATGTTGTGGCCCTCCAATTGTTCAAAGTTGGTCGTCCAATGATGGCATCGTATGAGGAAGAATAGTCCACAACAAGGAAATTCACTTCCTTATTGATTTGCCATGGGTAAGAGCCAACCACGACTGGCAAGAAGATGGTGCCTACTGGTAGAACCTTTATTCCTCCAAATTCGATTAACAGCACATTCATTGGACGAAGTAATTCCTTATTAATCTTCATTTGCTAGAAGGCTGGATAGTAAAGGATGTCTATTGAACTTCTATTGTCTATGAACACCCTTCTAGTTGTATAATTTGCAATCACCAAAGTGATGACAATTGCATCATCATGAGGATGGTGTAGTCGTCTTGCACCTTCATCCGTGAAAACAATGGTAGGCTCATCTTCTTAGATCATCCTTGGTGGTTATCCATATAATTGAACATTCTGGACTACCCGCAAGTAGGTCTTCTTGGCTTTGGACGAGCTTCCAATTGATGTGTCCCCTACAATGATCCTTATTTCTCCATGCGGTTGATGCACTGGTTCTTCTGCTTTTCCTTTCGTCTTTATGGTCTCGTCCAAGGAAATTTTTAACTTTCGCTGCTTAATGAGAACTTCAATCTATTGCTTCAAGTTATAACACTTGTCCGTATCGTGTCTATGATCTCGGTGGAAACAACAGTACTTGCTTTTGTCCCACTTACTACGATCTCCTTTCATCCTTTCGAGCCATTTCAAGGATGGGTCATCTTTAATCTGCATCAACACTTAATCAAGCGGATTATTCAGGGGGGTGTAGTTGGAGTATTGTCCCAAGGACGACCCTGTTTTCTTACTACCACGATCCCTATTCTCTCCTACTTTGGCTTTCTTTGGACGAGGACCTTGCTCTAGATGGTGTACATAACCATTTTCTAGTCATTTTCCTTTCTTCTTTTTCTTGGCAATAATTGTGTCTTCTACATTCATGAAACTTTGGGCTAAATGTATCAACTCAGCCATTGTCTTTGGCTCCTGGTCATACAGCTTATGGATGAACAAGCTTGAACTAACTCCATTGTGGAAAGCTGCTAAGAGGATCTTGTCATCTATCTCATTCACCAATAGGGCTTCCTTGTTAAATCGGCTAATGAAAGTACGCAAACTTTTGTTTTCTCCTTATTTTATGTTTAATAAGCTAGATGAGGAACGCTTTTGCCTTTGTCCCCCTACAAAGTTGTTGACGAACAACTTACTGAACACCTGGAATGAGGTTATAGTGTTTGGTGGTAGCTTACCAAACCATACTCTAGCTATGCAACATGGTAAAAAAGACTCTACACATGATTTCATCTAGAACACCTTGGAGATGTATAGTCGTCTTGAATGTGGCAATGTGATCACAAGGATCCTGCGTTCCATCATATGAGTCCAAGGTAGGCATTTTGAATTTGGAGGGTAGAGGGTGACTTGTGATGGACGTGATGAAGAGTGAATCAGTTCTGTGGATGAGGTCATCCATGTGATTTGCCCTCCTCATGGAGTCCTTCATCTCCTCCATGGCTCTTTTCATTTGATCTATCTCGCTCTCTCCAAGTGTGGTACTCTACGAGTGGTAGTTCCTTTAGAATGATCTCCTCCATCACTGCCATTTTCAGCCCCTTCATTATCTGAATTTTGCTTGTGCTCCCCGCCATGGCGCTGTCAACGGTGTCTATTAACTTCTCTAGTTAACTCTTGGTTTTGTTGTGTCAAGTTCGCTATTGCAGCAACCATGGTTTACAACCGTTGCTGGATGGTTAGCGCTGGTGCTGGTGCACGGTTTAGGTGGCTGGAGGCGTTTCCATTCTCCTAGTATTCTGGACTAGTAGTCATTGACCTAGTTCGAACCATGCAACCATTTTGTCTTGGAAAGCTAAGAGGTTAACACTTATAAACTTTACTCATTACTCTCCACAAACGGCGCCAACTAATGATGCAGGAAAATTAGTAAACTGGAATGCTTTGGGCTATGATGATGGTTGTAAGTCTTGAAAGGAAAGAAAGAATTGTCAAGGGTGACCAGTGTAACCCGGCCGAGGAACCTCTAACAATTAAGTCAGTTTTCTCTCTAGAACACAAGGATAGGAAATAATGAATTGTTGAACTTACCTTGGGTGAATAGGACTTGCTCATTTTATAGAGAGTTAGAAGTGGGTCTACTTGTTCGGATCCACCACCATCATAGGTGATGTGTGTAAGGTTGAATTTATTCAACCATCTAATTGGCTTTATTCCGTGCCAAATTTGCTTGTAATTCAGCATTTAGTAACCCTGTATTTAGGTGGGATTGTTGTAAGGGTAGTGAGTGAGATAGTGTGAAGATTGCTCAAGAGTGTGCAAGAAAACAGAGAGTCGCGGCTGGGACTCGCGACTGGACTCGCGGCTTCAACCCGCCAGAATCTGCACACGTGCCAAGCATGCTGGAAGATGAACAGTCATGCTAGCTGGAGCACTACAGGACAAAACAGGACAACTGGCCATACGGTTAACTCGCGACTGGAACTCGCGACTTAGTCAAGCCGCGAGGTCAAGCCGCGAGCCACCCCTGTTTTGGAAAAACCTGACGTTTCGCATTCCACTCCTCTTCAGTATAAATACCCTTTTAACCCACGATTGAAAGAGAGCTTCCAGAGAGAATTTTGAGAGAGAAACCCTAAAGAAAAACCAGATTGTTTTACCCACAATCTCTACCTTAGAGTCTCATCAAAATCCCTCACTCTCTTCCTCTCCATTGTCAAATCCTTGAGAGGCCTTTATACCAAACCTGGTTCTCACCATTATCATCTCTGTGAGACAGTCGTTTGGAGTTCTGGGAAGCAGTTAGGAAGGAGCCAATCTTTATTGGTTGATGCTACGGTGAAGTAGCGGAATCCGGAAAGCTAGAAAAGAAAAAGGTTCGGCGCAACCTCGTTGGAGCAAGAAGCTTGGAGGGCTTAGGTGCACTGGGTAGATTAGGCTTGGAGGGTCTATTGCTGTCCTTGTATCCCAACTGTATTTTCTAGTGGATTGATTACCGCTTGGAGGGCGGCGGAGAGGTTTTTCGCCGAGGTCTTCGGTTTCCTCTTCGATAACACATCGGGTGTTATCTGTGTTTGCATCTTCCTTCCTCTCTATCTCTGCCTTTACTTTATCTGCTGTGATTTATTTTGTTGTGGCTTAGATAGTTGTTTAATCAATTCCATGATATAGCATATGTTAAGTTTCCGCACACTAGTTGTTTAACATATTGCGTTGTTGATTAAATTGGTTTTTGGGGGTCTAAACGTTCAAAAGTGTTTTTTTTGTACACGTTTTTGAACTTTCAATGTGTGTGGTTAATGGAGATAATGGGGTACGTGGAGCGGATTACGAGAAATCTCCTCCACGTTTTAGGAGTAGTGCATCATGGTCTGATTGTATGGAGCTCTTTTGAGAACTTTCTCATAGAATTCACTGTCTTTTAGTCGTCCATGCTTTTGGGTCATGAACGACCTTCTTGAAATTGGATGGCTTTATTACCTATGAATGAGTTGTATTTCCACCTATGATGCTGACCCTGAGTTCTTTTTTCTCCACAAAGCTTTTTGTACATGGTCTAGTTATGGACGACCACTATGGGAAAGTTGACCTTAGATTGATCCCCATCAATAATAATAATAATAATAATATATTAAATATTATTATTATTTATGCTATTAATATTATTAAAAATATTTTTAACTAAATAGATATTTACCATTGATTAATATATTTTGGTTGAAGTTTGAAAATGCAAAGCACGTTTATTGATTATATATTTATTTTGGCATCTAAAAACTATCTATCAATATGGTTACCAAACGAAAGTAACAATTTCTTTTTTTTTGGTCAATAAGGAAATAGCATTAAACTAGGAATTAACAATTCTGTTACAATACAATCTAGCTTTATCATTAGCTAGAATTCTTTCCACCACAGGCGGTGGATGCAAAAATACAACAAAAGAAGTTACACTGCTTGCACCTAGTTTGGCCATTGCATCAGCACATTGGTTGGCCTCCCTAAAGATGTGCTTTATCTACATGTTGGGTATCTCCCTCACCAGGTTCCTGCAATCATTTAGCAATGGTTCCAAAGTCAAGTTGGTGGTATTATTGTTCAGGAGTAAAACAACACTTAAAGCATCCAACTCAATAATGAGGTTATCTAACCCCATTTCCTTAGCTAATAAAAGACCATCCCTAAGAGTCCATAGTTCAGCCATACAACTATTGGTGCTACCAATTGGCCAAGCATATCCTTTCAACCATTTCCCAACATGGTCCCTGATCACACCGCCCCCACCTGCACGTCCAAGGCTGCCTAGAGCAAAACCATCTGAGTTAAGCTTCACCCAACCCAATGGAGGTTTCTCCCAACCCACAGCAACAACAGTTTTGGCTTTAGGCAATTTAGCATTCAACCCAACAGAGAATAACTCAGCACTATCTTTAATACTCCTCCTGAAACATGACCGGTTCACCTTGCCAGTTTTGAAAATAAAGTTGTTTCTATGCAACCATAACTACCACACTCCCATGGGAAACAAAATCTTCCAAGAGATGCCCATTCTACAGTATTTAATATCTGCCTTACAGTTAACTTCAAGCCATTTACTAACTGGTAAATTAAAAGTTTCCCTCATGCAAATCGGGATTTGAATTTGCTGCCAAAAATCTCGAGCAAACCAGCAGCCCCTTAAGAGATGATCAATTGTTTCCATGCTTTGATGACATAAGTTACATATGGGATCAAGCCTTAAACCCCTTGAACCCAAAACTTCCCCGGTGGGCACACTATTGTGAAGACAAAGCCATAGAAAAAATTGAATCTTAGGATAAGTATCAGCTTTCCACACCCAATCCACCGTAATAGTATCAAGGTTTAAAGGATTTAAACCCCTTGCCAATAAGTAAGCAGATTTCAAAGAGAAAAAACCATTTTTGGAGAAGGCCCATTGAAGTGAATCCTCTGCTTCCGGACTGCATGACAGCGGAGTAGCTTTGATGACACTGAGAATATGTTCAGGCAGATCAAAGGAGAGGCATTGAGCTTGCCATTCATGATTTTGATCAAAACATTGCTTCACAGTAATGAGATTTTCATCCCGATTTAAAGGCCCTTCAATTAGAGTTTTCAAAGAACCCAAAGGAAGCCAAAAATCATTCCAAACCTTTACTTTCTCCCCATTTCTCACTGACCATTTTAGCCCTTTGACATAGACTGGGCCACCCTTCTTACAAGCTGCCCAAATAAAAGAGCATGGTTGTTTATTACCTTCCTCAGACAATCTGTTGGGTGAGAGATATTTAGCCACAAGCATCTTTGCCCAAGGAGCTTCCTATTCACAAGCTAATCTCCAGCAAAGCTTGGCTAATAATGCACTATTTCTATCCCTCATATTATGCAGCCCCAAGCCCCCAAGCTCTTTGGGAAGTGTCACAGTCTCCCACCTAACCAGATGCAACCTCCTTTTTTCTTCGTTGAACCCTATAGAAAGTCTCTTATAAGTTTGTCAATTTGATCGCAAACTTTAACAGGCAGCGATTGGCATTGCATATAATATTCTGCCATAGGAGCCGCGGATGATTTACAAGAACCAACTTTCCAACCTTTGATAACAGTTTGATCTCCAGCCAGCCAGCTTACTTTGCATTTTATTAACCACAAAATTAATGGCATTCCCCACTCTTCCTTGGTGAATGATGGGAAAACCCAGGTATTTACCTAAGTTGGTGGTTGCAGCAATGCCCAGTCTCCTCCAAATGCCTCTTGCCCTTCTTCTAGTTACATTAGAAGAAAAAAGGATCTTTGATTTGGTAGTATTAACTTTCTACCCAGCAAGGTTGCAGAAATTGTCAAGAACTTCAATGATAGCTTCACAGTTTTTGTAGTCTGCCTTAGCAAACAGCATCAAGTCATCAGCGAAAAATACATGAGAAAAGCTTGAACCACTTCTAGAAGCCCTCACTTTATCCCACCTTCTATCCTCACACATACCAGTGATTTGGGTTCCAAGAAATTTCATACACAACAGAAATAGGTATGGAGAAATAGGGTCTCCCTGCCTTATTCCTCTTGATGGTTGAAAAGACTCTAGCTTGCTTCCATTGAACAATAGAGCTGTGATAGTGGAAGACACACAACTCATTATCAACCTTATCATATTCTCCGAAAACCCAAAATGCTCAAGCACTATTTTAATAAACGACCACTCTAGGCGGTCATAGGCCTTTTCAAGATCAATTTTCACAACCATGAACCCTGTCCTCCCCTTTCTCTTCCTAAGAGAGTAAATTAATTCTTGGGCAATTATGACATTATCTGTACCCCTTCTACCTTCAATAAATGTTGTCTGCATTGGGGAGATCAAAGAAGGTAGTAGATGACGAATCCTTAAAACAATAATTTTCGAAATAACCTTGTAAATCGTGTTGCAAAGGCTTATGGGTCTATATTGGCTAACAGTCTCAGGACTAGGTTGTTTAGGGATTAGAGCAATAAGGGTCTAATTAAGGTACTCAGGAACTTTATGCTTCATAAACACTTGTTTGATTTCCCTTTTGACTGAAGCCCCCACCACTACCCAGAACCTCTGGAAAAAACCAGCTTGAAGCCCGTCAACACCTGGAGCTTTGTAAGGCTTCATTGATTTAAGAGCATTCCAAATTTCCCCATCCGAAGGTAAATTTTCCATGCTAACAGCATCCTCATGACTGAGCTTGGCACACCAATCCGATCTCCATTGAGGGGCAATAGGACAAAACACTTGTTCAGATTTATACAGCTTCTTAAAACTTGTACTGAAAATTTCCTTAACTTCCTCAATATTATGGCACCATTCTCTCTCATTATTTTGAATACTGGTAATTTTATTCTTACTTCTTCTGTGGAGCATCAATATGTGAAAATAAGAAGTATTCTTCTCCCCCAAAATGATCCAATTAGTTCGAGACTTCATAGCCCACAGCTCCTCTTCTAATTGGATGATTGAGTTATACTCTTCAATCAACTGCTCTTGTAAATTAATCAAAAAACGATTTGGACAGATAGCTAAGGCTTTTTGAGTACCTAATAACCTGGCCAAAATTTTCCTTTTTCTTACAAAAACATTCCCAAACACTTCCCTGTTCCATCTTTGAGCTTTGGTCGAGAAATTGGTAATTGCCTCAGCTAAATTCTCCTCCTTACCAGCCCAAGCATCCCTCACTACAGTCGGAAAGTCACTGTGGCTCAACCAAATTGTCTAAAATCTAAAAGGCCTGTCGGCAATGGACCCCAAATTTGGATTCAAATTAAGCAGTAAAGGGCAATGATCAGAATTAACCCTAGCTAGGTGGGTGACATTAGCTTCCGGATATAATTCTTTCCAACCCGGATTTACCCAACATCTGTCAAGTCTACATTGAATTAAGTTACCCAATTCCCTTTTATTTGTCCAAGTATATTTTGGGCCTGAAAACCCAAGGTCCATCATGTTACAATCATTCATACATTCCTTAATAGCCCTAACCCTTTTCTGGCAGATTGGATTCCCCCCATACTTCTCATCCTCGGAAAAAACTTCATTAAAGTCCCCCATAAGGGCCCAAGGCAAATCATGCATGTTAGGTGGCATCCTAAGATTATTCCAAACAATGAATCTTTCCTCAAAATGAGGACTAGCATAAATAGCACTAATTAACCAGCTAAGAGATTGAGATCTTACCCAGATCAAGGCGTGAATCTCCTACTCTGTAGTTGCCAAGACATCCACATTCACCAAATCTGAACGCCAAAGCAACCATATTCCTCTAGCAAATCCAATTGTATCAGACACCGCATACCCATCAAAAGGAAGGGTCTCAATGATCTCATCTGCTCTAGCACCACTCATCCTGGTTTCAGCGATCACCATAAGAATTGGTGAATGCCATTCCACCAAATCCATAACTGTCTTTCTGAATTGGGGCTTCATAGCACCCCTACAGTTCCAAATCAGTAAATTCATCATTTTATATGGAGTAGAGAAAGCATCACCATGAGACAGAGAAGAAGAAACTTCATTGGCTCTCAACCTCCATACCTCCAACATCTCTTTCCTTGACTCCCAAATCCCCCAGATTAGAGTCACTAAATGCATGATTATCCCCAAGTCCCCTTGTGTTGCCTTGGCTACGATCGTGCCGCTTATTTTGGGCTCGGCAAATTGGATCATTTTCACCCTGTGAAGGTTGCCCATCAACGAGCATTCCACCGGGTTGGTGACCAATTTCTTCCTTTCTGAAATCACTGACTCCGTCCACATCGCTTCTGCTTTTGATAGAGATTTTTCCGAGTTCTGCATGACGGATCTTATTGCTGATGGCCCTGAGTTTGTCATTGGAGGAATCGGAATTGGAGGCCGATCCGACAAAAATCTCCACCATGGATTCGGCGTTGTGATCCACGCCTCGTCCTTCAAAGGCAAGTAACCCAACTGCTTGCTTTTCTCCATTAAAGGAAATAGGTTCTTCCAAGCCACCATCAAATCGGTTTCGAACCAGCCCCACACCTCTGTTGGGTCTTGTTTTATCCACCGTATTGTTATGTCGTCCACCGGAATAACCTTTCCCTTGTAGAAAATCCCCCAATTCTCCCTGCCTTCCATCACAGTTGCTAGAATGCTCAGAGACTGTGTTTACCTTTCCCGTTGGAATGATATTATCCTTAGGGGTCACTTTTGGGTTAAATGAGCCTGAAAAACAAAGTGGGCCTTGCTCTGCATCAGACCCAAACACAAAAATCCCATTTTTACAGCCTGGGCCCACCTCTTTGGGTTGTAAACCAATTAAACCAGTTGCTTTCTAGTTTGTTTTGGCGCGCACGCCCTTACTTTTAGCTCCCTTACCAATTTTTGGCTGACTGTGATTGGACGTAGCCATCATGTTGGTCTCTCTCTATGACACGACGGGTTGCGTGTGCAGAGACTTTCTTTTTCTATCTCTTCTACTCAGACTCGCTACACTAGGCTTAGCAGTTTTGGCTACGGATGTTTGCATCAGCTGTATACCCGCCGTTTGACTCATCGCCTAATCACGCTACAATGGTCTTGTTCTGTTGTTCACTTTCCTCCTGTTAACAACCATCCATTCACCGTATTCCTGCTATGATTTTTCCTTCTCCTTCAACCCTTCCGCCCCTTAGCATTTTGCATATCGGTTTGTTCATCACTTCTATCTGTACTCTTCTCCTTGGGCTGCTCTCTTATGGTGTACGGACACATTTCGACTCTGTGGCCAATCCTTCCACACGAGAAACAAAGGGTATTTGTTCCTTCATAGAGCACACACTGCTCAAGCTTGCCAAGATAAAGCTTCCTTACCAACGGCTTGTCCAAGTTAACTTGGATACATAATCTAGCAAACCTGCCTCTTTCCCCATTTGCTGTATGAGAATCAATCCTCAGGACTGGGCCAATAGCTTTCCCAATCTTCAGGAGTGCATTAGGTTCATAAAATTCAATGGGCAACTCTGGTAGCCTTATCCATACTGCTACCGAAGAAAGAGTTGCTGTGGAAGCCTTAAACTCTGGTTCCCATTGTCTAATAGCAAGAAAATGCTAACCAATGAACCAGGGACCCCCCATAAGAATAGAATCCACATCTTCATCTAATTCAAATTTCACTAGGAAATAGTCATACCCCAAATCTATGCAGTCCATACCACTACATGGATTCCACATCTTTCGCACCCTCTCAACGAGGAATGAGAACGCCATTCTCCTCCCAAAGGTTTTGATGATGAGAGCTTTTTGCCATGGTGCTCTCATGTGAACCTTCTCTTCTTTGGTAAAGCCAATTCTAAGGCTACCATCTTGATCATTTTCCTCTTCGATGTCAGACTCCAAATCCTCTTGCATTGAACTTTCAAGGCCAAATGCTTGTACAAATGCACCAGGAATTGCACCCATCAGCTTATCCTTATAACTCCCCATTTTGATCCCTGTTCCTTTCTCATTCGTCTCTTGAGAGCAATGGCTTTCCTTGAACTTTTTTGTGCTGCGAGCTAAGGCATCTTCTTCTTCTTCCGAGCGCTTCAGTCTTTCTCTCTCCATCCAATCCCTTTCAAAATGAGAAGAAAGAAGACTAAGTATGAATGTTAAATATTTGAATTCTTTTATAATTAATTAATTTTTTTTTATTGAAACAACCTGAAAAACAGCAATATAAAAGAACTCACAGGCTATCAATTGCCAAGTACAGTTTCCAATATTTGAAAATTTTTAGATTGATTTTGGTACTAATTTGATCAAATTATTCAGCCACTAGTCCCAAATTTCAT
This sequence comes from Quercus robur, assembly GCF_932294415.1. Taxonomy (NCBI): domain Eukaryota; kingdom Viridiplantae; phylum Streptophyta; class Magnoliopsida; order Fagales; family Fagaceae; genus Quercus; species Quercus robur. The sequence continues at coordinate 14,222,130 of NC_065543.1, read as the reverse complement.
GCCATAATAGATAAATTATTTACTCAAACTACAAGAAAGCGAAATCTCATAAGATGACAAAGATTATAGGAAGAAGCATCTTAATTGTAATAAGTTACTAAAAGTCTAATTTTTTTTTTTTTTAAATCAAATATTAAATTATGAAGTTAGATTTGTCTTAAAAACCAACATCATCTGCTGACCACCGTTTGGGTTATTGACTTCCAAACATTCTGCACCAAATTACAAATAAATCCAAATACTTAAATGATCAAAACACCATCTTACTAGAAGCTTAAAAAAGAAATTGAAAATTAAACCCTCCCCAAAAAAGTTCATGTGCAACCATCCCAATCAGTATAATAAAATTGATCTAATTCTAATTACAATCTACGTAATTTTGATGATACCATAGCTACCTCTATTATTAATTATTATAATGGTTCCGATTTCTATAAGACTTGGACAAAAAGAGCTTGAAATGTAAAGATTATCTGACTTTTCTATTTTTTAACAGCTTATATATATTACCATTAATGTTTTTTATTTTAAGAAACATATTACCATTCATGTTTGTTGAGGAAGACAACACTTTCGGAGACTTTAATTGAATGATTAATATAATAAGGAAAAAGTTAATAAATGCCTTAAAAACATTGGTTTAGGAAATATTTTTAGAGGCTTTATATGAGAAAAGAAAAAAAAAAAACAATTGATTTTTTTGATTGCTTTTTTATATTTTTCTTGAAAGTGGTATCAAAACTTTTTTAAATAGTCCATTAACAAATGCTCTAAGGCACCTGTTAATAGTACCCTTATATGTAAGAGTATCAACTGACCAAAAAAAACCCTTAACTATAGGTTTGGACTTAATTATATTAAATTAATCATGCACTCTTATTGTTAGGTTCTAAAAGTTTAGAACAATTGGTAAATCATGAACACAAACTTATCTAGATATAAATCCTAGAGTCTATAAGTATTATTAGACAATGCTCAAGGTGATTCAAGTCAAGATTCAAGAACAAGTAAGCTGCAGAAAGAAGATCTCAGAATTTGCCTGGTTCGACCGATCGAGAGACAGGCTCAACCGATCGAGAGTCGTATCTGCAGAATTTTAATTAAGCCCAAACAGCAGTTCCAGCTCAAAAAGGATTAGGGTTTTAGATCTACTTCTCCTAGTATATAAAGGAAACCATAAGCACTTTTTTATAAGGCTTTTAGAGAGAAAAGAGTGTGCATTTTCTGTATCTAGGGTTTTATACCCAAAAAGCTCTCACATCTTCTACCGGTGTTATTCCTTGAAGAATCTCAAAATCCGATGTTGTAGCTAATGATCTAAACCTCCAAAGGTGATATTGGAGTCACAAACAGGAGAGTTTGTGTTTTTTATCACAAGTGTTGATGCTTATGTTGCAAAGGCCTAATAGAAAAGGAGTTCGTTGATTCAGAGCTTGCACATAGTTGTGTCAGTAAGTTCTACATGTGATAGCAATAGAATGTTAGTGGTCTAAGTCTTATTGTAAACTTCGATTCTCTATAGTGGATTTGCTTTTTACCTTGAGATTAGCTAGGTTAAATCCTTCTCAAGTTTTTTACCTGTTTGGTTTTCCTTGGTGATCATATCATTGTGTTTTTTATTTTCCGCTGCTTTACATGATATGACTTTATTGTTTTATCCTATATCTGAATAATAAACCTTAGTATTTACTTAGTTAATTAATTAAGTTAAACAATTTAGTTTACAGGGGTCTAAAACCTAACACTTATTATTATTATTTATAATTTTAAAAAACAGAACGGTAAAAAAACCGAGAAAGGACTTGATTCCTGATTTTTTTTGGTTCTTGACCGGTTTTTTACTAGACCGATTCTAAGTTGAATTGACTAGTTCAGTCCTGTTTTTAAAAACAATGTTATTATTTGATGTAAAATTTCACCACATAACTAACCACATTACTCCTCCATAAATATTTCAAACAATATTGCTATCAGCAATCGCAATTGCATTTGAAACCCCAACCAATATATCTGAACAATATTCCAACAACCTTTCATTAAGTGGAGCAACTGATTTGGGGCCCTTCCATCACAATTATTAATGGCCCAAGAATTATGTGCATGTAATTCACCAAGAAACGTTCCTAATCTAAGATACAAAGTACAACCCCACTCAACTTTTGTTAGGAATTGTTATCAGAAAATAATTAACAGTGTCTGGACCCAATAGGGAACCCCAGCCCCAAGTGCTGGGTAGGTGGCCTCTTTTGTCTTCTTTTGTAGGGTGGCTTCTTTTCTAAGGTTCATTCCGAGCCCCAAGTGCTGGGTAGGTGGCCTCTTCTGTCTTCTTTTGTATGGTGGCTTCTTTTCTTAGGTTCATTCCAATTTTTAGCTAAGTGTAGAGAGTAGAGACATAGGAAAAAATCACAAGGTGATAAATTATAATGGTCCGGTTAATGAATAGGTTTAGATATTTGTTAATAAAATATTTTAGAAAACTTTCAATTTCACTTTTATGAGAAAGGTCATGTTAACAGATATCTTAAAACATTTGTTAATAAATTATTTTATGAAGGTTTTGAAACCACTTTTATATTATAAGAAATATAAAAATTGTTAAAAAAATCAATTGCTTTTTTTTCTCATAATTTTTTTTTTAAAATAGTTCTTAAATCAATACTCTTACGGCATCTTTAACTTTTCTTTTATGGAGAATATAAAAAGCTATCAAAAAATTAATTATTTTTTATTCTCATAAAAAATTTCTTAAAGTATTTTTCTAAACGCATACCCTAACAAAATCTGATTATTATTATTAAGTAAAAAAATGATATTAGATTGTTAGTAGTGAATCTAAATGAGAACCAATAAAAAAAACTTATCAACTCAATTGTTTTAAGGCAGTAAGATTAATCTTTTTATGTTGTAGTGAATGAACCAAACCTCCTAAAGTTTTTTGTCTGTAAACCCTGTGTTTTCTTTGTGTATCAAAGTATAATCGCGTGTTTCTTGCAACGACTTGCAATAAAGTCACGTCAAACTTTAGTGCCGTGCTCAAACAATATATTATTGTCCTTGATATTTGGATATTAATTCCACATTGCTTAAAAGAGTGTGTTGTGTGTAGTATAACTTACTCCACCCTCCCTTGAAAGTTACTATGGCTTTTAAGTGGAGTTGTGGTGTGCCTTTGTATTAGAACCCCTTTCCCTCTTCCTTGTGTGTGTGTTTTTTTCTTTAAAAAAAAATTAATTACTACTATATTTTTATTGCATGATATGTCTCTAAGTGAAAGAAACTTGAAGTGGGTTCAAGCATAGCTCATTGGGAACCTTTAACAAATGGAAGAGTATTTTTTGTAACATGACATTAAAGTAAAAAAAAATATATATATATATATATATATTCTTGACTCTTTTTTTTGGGCCAAAAACAAAAGTAAATGACACCACCGGCCACGGCATTGAAAAAAAAAATCATATATCTCAATTTTAAAGGTAAGGATTTGGTCCAATGTCCAGTTGCACTAGATCCATCTGGATGATGCTATATGTCCACTGTTGGACATGTGTTATCATTTTAATGGGTCTAATGCAACTGGACACTAGACCAAACACAAGTTCCAATTTTAAGAGATTAGTAATAAATTACCAATTGTTTTAAAAGTTTAAACTGTTAGAAAATAATATATTTAATTATTTAATTAATATTCCAATAATTAGTCTCTTAGTTTCTCAAAAAAAAAAAAAAAAATCTAGTAGTTTCCACACCTTATGAGATCCATGAGTGCAGTTCAAATCTTCTAAACAACACCTTGAAACTATTTCAAAGAATTCTTCCATATAATAACTTTGTGGGAGACAAAGGACTACACACAAACACATTAAGGATCACTATTAAGGCTTTGTAAAACAAAATAGTCTTTGCAAATCTTATTGAACAATAATTGAGGCATATGAAACTCATCACCTTGCTCTGATCTTTGTCAATGGCTTCAAAAACCAGTGAGAAGAGATTTTGGCATTGGTCAAATATAAAAAGGGGGTACATGTCAACATATTCCAATGTTTATTAAACGTTTCTCTCAATGCGACGCATGTGAAATAAAGCCAAAACCAATTATCCCCATATGAATAATATGTTAAAAAGTAAAAACATTCATTGCAAGGTGTACATGTTTCTCCTAATAGCTACAACACGGCAAATAAAGCCAAAAATCAATTATTCAATGGATAAGATTTACAATCACAAAGATAAATGCAACTTTGGAGTACAATATTCAATGGATAGGTTTATTTTACACAAATTTGGAGTACAATATAGCCGCCATCATATCATATTAGGTTCGTTTCATAGTCTCACCCATACAAGTCTGTTGTCCATATTCATGCCAAGGCCTATCATGCTGCAATCATCATATAACTCTAATAATAATGCTAGTGTTATACTTCTAGGTATAATAATAACATGGGTTAGGTTCAAGTTTACTTTTGATGAGGATTTTATATTATTATTTTCTTGTTTTAAATACTATGACTGCTAACTAGTTCAGTTAAATAAAATCATAAACTTGTGAATTAAATAATAAATAAAAATTTAATATGCCAAATAACCAAAAATGAACCATGTACTACGCCCAAAATCTTGCAATTAGAATAACTCTAATAATAATAATAATGGGATTAACTTCAAGTTATACTATTGAATAAATTTTTTTTAGATGTGGATATTACTAGATTTCATCGTGTCCTCGTATCCTCCATTTTACAAAATATCAAGAATTGTAGAGCTAGATTAGAAACTACTGTTTCTTTTAAATATTCACCATTCCAGATCTTTTTAATTAGACTAAAAAAACATAAAATATATAGATTAAATAATAAATAGATTCTAAAAAAACTTGGCATGGAAGTTCAAATCAGAGGCTTAGGGCCCGTTTGGTACATGTGTTTAAATAATAGATTTCATTTTTTTTGGAAATACGTGTGGGTGAAAAAGTGTGTAAAAATATATGTAATGTTATTTAAAAATTGAAAACATTGTTTTTGAACTTGCATACCAAATAAGGCCTTAACATCTAAACCATCCAGCATGAAAAGAACCAATATGATCTATTGATCCGAATACTAGTGCTGAATAAAAAAGGAGGCCTATGTGATCATCTCTGCTATGAGCCCATGGCGTTGGCCCATTAAATAAGACATTTTTTCAAGTGGTAAATCATTCTTTTAATGGTTTTAAAAACTGTAATTTCCACAACTTTGTCCAAAATCATAAATAGTAATATGGAAATAAGAAATAGTTTTCTTGCAAAAATTGATTTAAAAATAATAGAATCTATTTATTTTAATGGAAAGATAATTATAAAACCATGGGCATTTTAGAAAAACTTCTAGATTATGCTACATACTTAGTTCACAATCTCATACCAACAACCAAAGAATAAAAGCTCGGTTATGCAATTTACCTTAATGATTTTTTTTTTTTAACCAACAAAAAACATATATATTTTACAATTATATGATTTTTTTTTTAATTTGATAAAATATTTGAGCATGCCAAACATGTGACCTAGTAAACCGAAAAAAGAAGACACCCTATATATAATTTTACATTTTTTTTTCTTCTCCTCCTTACTCTTAATTTTGAAGAAAAATAATACTTAATAGTATAAGAATGAGAGCAAAATACAACACAAAATTATTTGATAGCATATAAAAAAATAAAATAGAAAACCCAAAATTTCAACAGAAAAAGCAAGGTGCTAAAGGACTTTAAAAGATTGACTGAATTGGAGAAATTATTGTATGGATAGAAGCTTATACTATTTACGTTCAAAAGGGAAAATACTGTGTATCTAAAACGTTCTCACAATACAGAGTTTATGAAACTACATACACTAGCCAAAAAGCTCTGTATGCCATATTGATGGTTTATACATATATTTTTATATTTTTTTCTTGATTTACATATTCTTTCTTTTGGGGTGAGACTTGTTGCTCTTCAAGAATTCTAGTTTGTTTTCTTACCTAGCACCTTCATATTGTCTTTGCCTAATTTTGAGTACAACTTCAACGACTACAGTTTACAATATTGTATATGGATTTATATTTCTTTAGTTCCTAATTCATTAAACTAAGTGAGAAATATTATATAAAAATGTCATAATCTATGAGAATAATTGTTTAATTCTAGGCCCATATTTGGGATGAGTTTAATCTAGGTGGCTTAGATCTAGAGAATGCATTGTATCATTTACTTATAAATATATTTTCATGCATGTGTGCATTCATGTCCAAAGAAAGAGAGGTAGTACTTACGAAATCTATAAGCGTATCTTGGAATTGCTTTCGTAACATTCTACTAAACAAAGACCACGAAGATAGGCATGTATTTTTTTTCTTTTTCGCTGCAATGACTTTTGCACTTTTTAACAATTTCATGATCTGGGTCCCTTGGGTTTGATTTATGTTTCATGCTTTGATTTAAACTCCATAAAGCACACATTCCAAATTCTTCCCTATTAGATATATCATGTTTTAATCAACAATTTTGAAGTTCTTTTGTAAAGCAAGCATGAAATTGGTGATGAATACGAGCAAGAATTGAGAGAGAAAGAGGCGATATTGGACTTGAAGAGGGAAGGAAAGAGGTAGAGTAAATGCCAATAGCTTGCACTTCACCGAAAATAAGGATACTTAATACCATCATTCCTAGAAAAAAATTTCTTATAAATTTCTTATCCATTGATTGCCCCCTCACTACAAAAAATAAGCTTATTTGCGATGGTCAAAGTTCATCGTAAAAGCACAAAAAGCCGTCGCAAATTCGTATTACTGACGGCAAAAAGCCGTCGACGTCCGTCGGCAAAAGCCTTGTCAGTAATACTATATTGCCGACAAGGCCGTCGCTAACACTTATTTTCGACAGCAAAACTCCGTCGTAAGTACTTAATAATTGCCGTCGCAAATTCAACTTCATACGAGGAAGTTGGACGACCAAATAGAGTTTGCGACGAACTAAGGCTGTCATTAATGTATTTTTTTCGACAACTAAAAGTCATCATAAATACTTGCCTTGTCGTCAAAAATAGAACTTCAAACGAGGAAGTTGGTCGACCAAATACCTTTTGCGATGAACAATGACCATCATTATTGTATTTTTTCGACGACTAAAAGTCATCGTAAATTCCTAGTTTTTCATCGAAAATATAACATCAATCATCGAAAATATAACATCAATGCAACCAATTACTTTTTTTTTACGAACTTTAGCCGTTATGAAAAACCATTTATCTCGTCACTCATACATTATTTGCAAAAAAATAGCTCCGTCGAAAAAAAAATTATGATATTTTTATTTTATTTGATAATATCAAATATTTCTGTATATGGAATAATTAATATATAAATTACAAACACAAATCCATAATTGTTCATAAAAGTTTCTCCATTCAAATAACAAACACAAATCCATAATTGTTCAAAACTAATAAGTGCATTAAAAATGAAAATATTAAAAGGTCTACAAAATAGCATGTTGTTCAATAATACACAAAGGCTATATTATATCCTTCACTAAACTTGAAAGCATAAATATTGGAAGATCAATTATCATCTGAGTCAGTGTCGTCCACCATCTAAGAGTCATCTTCCTCCTCATAGTCATCTTGTGTCATTATTTACATTGTGATCTCCTCCTCTGGCATTGGTCTGCAATATTTTAAATTAAACTGAATAAATATATAAGAACATTGTAGTGTTCTAGTTAATGAGAACTTAAAAGAATACATCTACCACCAATAACCATATTAATAGTACATCTCCATCACCCTTAACAATATATCCATCACCACAACAAGTCACATGAAATCACATATGTACCAACAACAACAATTAATTGAAAATTATAATGAGCAAATTTATCACTTATTTTGACAACCTAAATAAGATAGCAAAAAAAATTTAATGTTGATTATACTGAGAAAATATTTATGTGTAGTAGTTTCTTGCATATAATTAAAGCCCATCGATTTCAAAACATTTTCTATAATAAAAGCTATCACCTCTTTCAATTGACTGATTGTTCCCTCCAATAACCACTTATCATATCATAAGTTAATTTATAGAAAATATTGGAAAAAAAAATTTTAGAACTTTGGTATTTTTCATATTTAATATAAATATAAATAAAATAATATAACTTTAGAGATTGTTATATATACACGTGTGTGTGTTTGAACTACATTTATTCTTTAGTCTAATATGATCTATCAATATATATTGAATATAAATAATAAAAGAATAATATAATCACCAATCCTATTATATAACTATAACCTACTTTTGTCTTTACTTGGAACTTTACTAACAAAGAAGAGGCAAACTCAAACAGGGAAAACTCTAAAAGGTTAAAACACAAATTGAACAAAGCACTATTATCAAGTGAAAAACGCTTCCCATGAATCAACAGATTGGTTGAGGCCACCAATACACATAAACATTACACTATGGGATAGTACCAAACTATCAAGAACTTTGCCTACAATACCAGATGATATATTATGAAAGATGTATATCTAAACCAAACCCAAAATTTAGATAAACGAAATAAACAAGCAAATAAATTTACTAAACCACAATACATTAACAAAAAAGAAAAGAAAAAATCCAAAGATAAGGATCTAAGAAGACCAACCTTTTGGGTTTGATTATGATTGGGAGAAAGAGTGAGAATAAACAGTAGATGGAGATAAGGGTTTTTTTTTTTTTTTTTTTTTTTTTAGTGAAATAGGTGTGTTAATTTAGTGAGGGGGCAAGGGAGGGCAAGGGATTGAAAAGAAAAAAAAAAGGTGGGGGCGCTTGTTTTTTAGTGAATAGTGAAATAGGTGTGTTAATTGAGTGAATAGTGAAATAGGTGTTTTTTAGTGAATAGTGAAATAGATTGGTTGAGGCCACCAATACACACAAACATTACACTATGGGCTAGTACCAAACTATCAGAACTTTGCCTACAATACTAGATGATATATTATGAAAGAGGTATATCTAAACCAAACCCAAAATTTAGATAAATGAAATAAACAAGCAAATAAATTTACTAAACCACAATACATTAACAAAAAAGAAAAAAAAAATCCAAAGATAAGGATCTAAGAAGACCAACCTTTTGGGTTTGATTATGATTGGGAGAAAGAGTGAGAATGAAGAGTAGATGGAGATAAGGGTTTTTTTTTTTAGTGAAATAGGTGTGTTAATTTAGTGAGGGGACAAGGGAGGGCAGGGGATTGAAAAGAAAAAATAAAGGTGGGGACGCTTGTTTTATAGTGAATAGTGAAATAGGTGTTTTTTAGTGAATAGTGAAATAGATTGGTTGAGGCCACCAATACACACAAACATTACACTATGGGCTAGTACCAAACTATCAAGAACTTTGCCTACAATACTAGATGATATATTATGAAAGAGGTATATCTAAACCAAACCCAAAATTTAGATAAATGAAATAAACAAGCAAATAAATTTACTAAACCACAATAAATTAACAAAAAAGAAAAAAAAATCCAAAGATAAGGATCTAAGAAGACCAACCATTTGGGTTTGATTATGATTGAGAGAAAGAGTGAGAATGAACAGTAGATGGAGATAAGGGTTTTTTTTTTTTTTTTTTTTTTATTGAAATAGGTGTGTTAATTTAGTGAGGGGGCAAGGGAGGGCAGGGGATTGAAAAAAAAAAAAAAAAAGGTGGGGGCGCTTGTTTTTTAGTGAATAGTGAAATAGGTGTTTTTTAGTGAATAGTGAAATAGATCGGTTGAGGCCACCAATACACACAAATATTACACTATGGGCTATTACCAAACTATCAAGAACTTTGCCTACAATACTAGATGATATATTATGAAAGAGGTATATCTAAACCAAACCCAAAATTTAGATAAATGAAATAAACAAGCAAATAAATTTACTAAACCACAATACATTAACAAAAAAGAAAAGAAAAAATCCAAAGATAAGGATCTAAGAAGACCAACCTTTTGGGTTTGATTATGATTGGGAGAAAGAGTGAGAATGAACAGTAGATGGAGATAAGGGTTTTTTTTTTTTTTTTTTTTTTAGTGAAATAGGTGTGTTAATTTAGTGAGGGGGCAAGGGAGGGCAGGGGATTGAAAAGAAAAAAAAAAGGTGGGGGCACTTGTTTTTTAGTGAATAGTGAAATAGGTGTGTTAATTGAGTGAATAGTGAAATAGGTGTTTTTTAGTGAATAGTAAAATAGATTGGTTGAGGCCACCAATACACACAAACATTACACTATGGGCTAGTACCAAACTATCAGGAACTTTGCCTACAATACTAGATGATATATTATGAAAGAGGTATATCTAAACCAAACCCAAAATTTAGATAAATGAAATAAACAAGCAAATAAATTTACTAAACCACAATACATTAACAAAAAAGGAAAAAAAATCCAAAGATAAGGATCTAAGAAGACCAACCTTTTGGGTTTGATTATGATTGGGAGAAAGAGTGAGAATGAACAGTAGATGGAGATATGGGTTTTTTTTTTTTTTTTTTTTTTTTTTTGTGAAATAGGTGTGTTAATTTAGTGAGGGGGCAAGGGAGGGCAGGGGATTGAAAAGAAAAAAAAAAAAAGGTGGGGGCGCTTGTTTTTTAGTGAATAATGAAATAGGTGTTTTTTAGTGAATAGTGAAATAGATTGGTTGAGACCACCAATACACACAAACATTACACTATGGGCTAGTACCAAACTATCAAGAACTTTGCCTACAATACTAGATGATATATTATGAAAGAGGTATATCTAAACCAAACCCAAAATTTAGATAAATGAAATAAACAAGCAAATAAATTTACTAAACCACAATACATTAACAAAAAAGAAAAGAAAAAATCCAAAGATAAGGATCTAAGAAGACCAACCTTTTGGGTTTGATTATGATTGGGAGAAAGAGTGAGAATGAACAGTAGATGGAGATAAGGGTTTTTTTTTTTTTTTAATTTTCTTTTAGTGAAATAGGTGTGTTAATTTAGTGAGGGGGCAAGGGAGGGCAGGGGATTGAAAAGAAAAAAAAAAGGTGGGGGCGCTTGTTTTTTAGTGAATAGTGAAATAGGTGTGTTAATTGAGTGAATAGTGAAATAGGTGTTTTTTAGTGAATAGTGAAATAGATTGGTTGTGGCCACCAATACACACAAACATTACACTATGGGCTAGTATCAAACTATCAAGAACTTTGCCTACAATACTAGATAATATATTATGAAAGAGGTATATCTAAACCAAACCCAAAATTTAGATAAATGAAATAAACAAGCAAATAAATTTACTAAACCACAATACATTAATGAAAAAGAAAAAAAAAATCCAAAGATAAGGATCTAAGAAGACCAACCTTTTGGGTTTGATTATGATTGGGAGAAAGAGTGAGAATGAACAGTAGATGGAGATAAAGGGTTTTTTTTTTTTTTTTTTTTTTTTAGTGAAATAGGTGTGTTAATTTAGTGAGGGGGCAAGGGAGGGCAGGGGATTGAAAAGAAAAGAAAAAAAAAGGTGGGGGCGCTTGTTTTTTAGTGAATAATGAAATAGGTGTTTTTTAGTGAATAGTGAAATAGATTGGTTGATGCCACCAATACACACAAACATTACACTATGGGCTAGTACCAAACTATCAAGAACTTTGCCTACAATACTAGATGATATATTATGAAAGAGGTATATCTAAACCAAACCCAAAATTTAGATAAATGAAATAAACAAGCAAATAAATTTACTAAACCACAATACATTAACAAAAAAGAAAAGAAAAAATCCAAAGATAAGGATCTAAGAAGACCAACCTTTTGGGTTTGATTATGATTGGGAGAAAGAGTGAGAATGAACAGTAGATGGAGATAAGGGTTTTTTTTTTTTTTTAATTTTCTTTTAGTGAAATAGGTGTGTTAATTTAGTGAGGGGGCAAGGGAGGGCAGGGGATTGAAAAGAAAAAAAAAAGGTGGGGGCGCTTGTTTTTTAGTGAATAGTGAAATAGGTGTGTTAATTGAGTGAATAGTGAAATAGGTGTTTTTTAGTGAATAGTGAAATAGATTGGTTGTGGCCACCAATACACACAAACATTACACTATGGGCTAGTATCAAACTATCAAGAACTTTGCCTACAATACTAGATAATATATTATGAAAGAGGTATATCTAAACCAAACCCAAAATTTAGATAAATGAAATAAACAAGCAAATAAATTTACTAAACCACAATACATTAATGAAAAAGAAAAAAAAAATCCAAAGATAAGGATCTAAGAAGACCAACCTTTTGGGTTTGATTATGATTGGGAGAAAGAGTGAGAATGAACAGTAGATGGAGATAAGGGGTTTTTTTTTTTTTTTTTTTTTTTTTTTTTGAAATAGGTGTGTTAATTTAGTGAGGGGGCAAGGGAGGGCAGGGGATTGAAAAGGAAAAAAAAAAGGTGGGGGCGCTTGTTTTTTAGTGAATAGTGAAATAGGTGTTTTTTAGTGAATAGTGAAATAGATTGGTTGAGGCCACTAATACACACAAACATTACACTATGGGCTAGTACCAAACTATCAAGAACTTTGCCTACAATACTAGATGATATATTATGAAAGAGGTATATCTAAACCAAACCCAAAATTCAGATAAATGAAATAAACAAGCAAATAAATTTACTAAACCACAATACATTAACAAAAAAGAAAAAAAAATCCAAAGATAAGGATCTAAGAAGACCAACCTTTTGGGTTTGATTATGATTGGGAGAAAGAGTGAGAATGAACAGTAGATGGAGATAAGGGTTTTTTTTTTTTTTTTTTTTTAATGAAATAGGTGTGTTAATTTAGTGAGGGGGCAAGGGAGGGCAGGGGATTGAAAAGAAAAAAAAAAGGTGGGGGCGCTTGTTTTTTAGTGAATAGTGAAATAGGTGTGTTAATTGAGTGAGGGGGCAAGGGAGGTAGGGGATTGAAAAAAAAAAAAAAAAGGGTGGGGGCGCTGGTTTTTTAGTGAAAGGTAGAGGGAGGGTGCTAGGGAGCTAGGGTTATGACATTTCCTCTTTTTCTTTTTACTATTTTTTTTTTTTTTTTTTTTTTGACTAAAAGATAAAAAAGATATTGTGGGGTTTTCTTTTTTATAAAAAAACAATAATAATAAGGGGCATGCCTGGGTTTGTTTTAAATCAATATAACTTTATTTATTTATTTATTTTTATAACAAAACTATTTATTTCATTTATGACAACCACGCCACTACTTTTTTTTTGTTGTTGTTGTTGTTGTTGTCACTTTGAAATATCACTTTTTATTATTATTATTATTATTATTATTATTAATAAAAGATAGAAACACTATGAAATCTCACTTCTTGCATTTTTTTTTTTTTTTTACATCAAGATTTCTTTTTTGATAAAAGAAGATAGATTGTTTATTTATTCAATATCTCAATTTAAAATAGGAAGAGAGATGAGAGACATTCTTCACATTGTCCAAAGCTTGAATGTGAATGTGACTTGTGGATGATTTAAAAAATGAAGATGTGGATGTAGTGAAGGGATTACTTACTATGTACCCACAATTTTTCAGTTTTCCAATGGGTCATAGACCCAACTTCAATGTTGACCATGTTTGATCAAATATTGACTAATTTTGACCAAGTTTTGCAAACTTTGACTACTCATTTTTCACAATCCGACCGTCTGATTTTTGTCATACTTTACAAACACCAATATATCATTACATTATTCCAATCCAACGGTTAGATTTTGGATTTATATCTAGAACATTATGGACATGTGTCATTATACCAACACATCAAGAAATTTTGATTGGTCACGTTCTCACAATCCAACCGTTTGATTGAGCTCAAAGTTCATCAAAACAAATATTTTATCACACTCTTTCAATCCAATGGTCAAATTTTAAATCAGATTATGGCATAAGATGAAAGCGTGTTGTTGTATCCACCTATCATGAAACTTCAATCACTAAAAATATTCAATACTCTTTCAAGATAGTTATATACTCTATAAACATTACTAAGAATTGAGAAAATGATCTAAAAAACACAACCCAAAATCTACAAAATGACCATAATGAATTTGTATGTGACTTTTGACTACCTTGTTTTGCTATTTTAAAATTTGAAACTGATAAAAAAATGAAAATCAAGAAAACCTTAAAACACTAACTAATACCCAAAACCCAATTAAATCCTCCCTGATCAACCTAATTTGATCAAATCTAGTGGTCCTAGAACCAACTTTGAAGTTTGACCAAAGATTGAACAAGTTTAATAGTCTTTGACGAATTTTTGCAAGATTTGACTACTCTGTTCTCACAATCTGGCCATCTGATTGTCACTGTAATTTACAAACACAAATATTTCACCACTTTCTTCCAATCCAATGGTCAAATTTTGGATCTCTATCTGGTTGCATGATGGACACATATTGTTGTACCCACCTAATGGAAAACTTTGATTAACCCTATTGACACAATCCAACCATCCAAAATGGCTGAAATACGACATCAAAGCTAGGAGATGACTGAAATACCCATAAACTTCTAAAATAACCAAAACACAACCCAAAACCTACAAAATGACCAAAGTGCCCCTCAAACCTTTAAGATGATCAAAATACCTTTTACCTCAAAAATGACCAAAATAGCCCTTAAGTACTTGGAGGGTCTTGAAAGATGTTTTTATGCAGCTTTTAAAATTAAGATTGAGGAAAATTCACCATTCAAAGAAAATAACCATTTTTTATGGCCATATGTATGTTGGAAATAATCTTTATTGTGACGGATTTACCTTACCGTCACTAGTACTTTCTTTTCTTAAGAAAATTTTAACTATTAACGACAACCAACATGTTCGTTGCAAATAACAAATGCAATATATAGTGAAAAAAAAAGAAGAGTTAAACACATGAAAAATAAGGGCATGAATTCCCCCTTTGAAAAAATTATCATTGTCGACGGCTTAGGTACATCGCAAATCTTATTTATTGTGAGGGATCCAAGTCCATCACTAATACATTCTTTCTTTTAAAACAAATTAACTATTTACGACGGTCAACATGTTCGTCGCAAATACAAACTCAATTAGAAAAATAAAAAATAATAATTGTGATGGATAAATGTTATCACAAATGTGAAAACTAAGGGGGGGATTTTCCCTCCAAAATATTTTACCATTTTTGATGGCTTTATGTCTTTCGCTAATATTCTCTTTTATATTTACGATGGAAGAATGTTTGTCACAAATACTAACACCATAAAAAATATATTTTTGGTATTTTCGATGCATGAAAGCCGTCACAAGTGTTAATAGTTCCGACAGTTTTTCTCCGGTCGTCATAAATAATACTTTATTAGCGACAAATATTTTTATTCCGTCGCAAAAAGTAAGGCGGGAACACTTCCCTCCAAAAAAAATCATATTTTCGACAAAAATAATAGGCATTTTCGACAGACTTATTTTGCCGTCACAAATGTTTTAATATTTGATGAGTAATTGTCGACGAAAGAGACTTGCCGTCAAAAAAACTAGTTTTTCCAACGGCTTTTTGTAGTCGTCGAAAAAGTTTCGTCGCAAATAGTAATCTTTTTTGTAGTGCGGCCTCTTTAGAAATTTTCTTAATTTGATGTTAAATTTATAATGATAATTAAATACTCAACTTTTTTTTTTTTGATAAAAATTAAATACTCAACTCTTATGTCTTATACACAATTGAATTATATAACACATTTGAAATAAACACTATATAATATATAATTTAATTTATTCTTCAAATATTTTTGTTTGAATAAGTATTGTCTAAGACTTGTGACCTCTTGCAAGTATGAGTAGTTTTATGTTAAGTAGCTTACAATTTAGGTAATGCCTTTTGGCTAAGATCATAAGATTTGTGAAAATAATTTTATGTTACAATGTATTTTTTTCATAAAAGCCAAGTATGCTCATATGAGTGACTTAAGTTTCTAATGAACATCTGAGGATGAATGAATCAATAATCACAATATGTTAGATCAAAAAACCAATTTTGAAAGGAGATATCGACTTGCAAAGTATAATGAACAAATCATATTAGAGTATCAAGTTCAAATCATCATATTAATAATTTATGAAAAGAAAAATTGGTAGGTTCTAAAAGTTTAGAACAATTGGCAAACTGTGAGCACAAACTTGTTTAGATATAGATTCCTAAGTCTATAGGTATGATTAGATAATACTCAAGATGCTGCAAGTCAGAATACAAAAACAAGGAAGCTGTAGGTTTAGGAAATTCGAAACATGTAAGGTTCGACCGATCGAGATGAGTTTTTGCAGAATTTAATTAAAGCCCATCAGCCTATTAAACCCATTAAGTGAGTAGGTTTTCAAATCTAATTCTCCTAGTATTTAAAGGAAACTCCAACACACATTTTTTTAAGAGAGAAAGGAGTGCATCTTGTGCCTTCAATTGTAGATCTAGGTTTTCTGTACCCATAGCTCTCTCAAATCTTTTACCAGCAATGTTCTTTGAAAAAACTCAAGATCTGGTGTTGTAAAAGTTGATGCATCAAATCAACTACATTTGATGATCTAAATCTTTGAGTGGAGATCTCAAAGTCACAGATTGGAAAGTTTATGTAGTTGATCTAAACCTTTGAATGGAATTCTCAGAGTCACAAACTGGAGTGTTTGTGTGCAACAAATTCAGAATAGAAAAGTCTGTAGATTCGAAGTTGCGTGTGATCACATGAGTAAGTACTACAAAAGGTAGCATTAGATTTAGGATTAAATCTATTGTAAAGACTTCCATTCTATTTAGTGAATTTGTTGCCTAGTGGATTGTTTAGGTCAAATCCTCCTCAAGTTCTTGAAATTAGACAGTTTCATTGATTTTCCTGAGTCATCATATCGTTTGTGTTCTTTACTTTTCCATTGTGCATGATATGATTTATTAATTTTTAACCCAGATCTGCTTAATTGACCTAAGTGACAACTTGACTTTAAATTAGGTTAAACAATTTGTGTTTTCAAGGGTTTAAATAACTAACAAGTGGTATCAGAGCGGGTTCACTCTGATTGAATTAACGACCTAAGTGAGATCCTTGATCCCTAATATCATGGATAATTTTAAGTGTCTTACTGCTTTTGGCTGTGATGATTTGAATAAAAAGGACACTAATGCTTCTATTGATTTTATCGATACTTGTGAAACTCTTCGTAAGGAATTATATAAATCTATGAAAATTGCTAAGAAATTCAAGGAAGTGTTAAAATTGGCTAATCTTGAAAAAGATGAATTGATTGTGAGATTGGATGAATCCAAAAAAAGAATGAATTTTTGAGAAATCAACTTTCCTCTCAAGCTATAAAGATAAAGAGTTTAAAACAAGAGTTAGCTGAGTCTAAAGCTGAATTGAAAAAATTGTCTTGTACCAAACCTATTGTTGTTCATAACAGATCTGTTTTTGTTCCTATCAAGCCTAAAGCTAACAAAGTTTATGTTCCTCTTTTCAAGAGGAATCATAAAGAAAAAAGCTTATGTTGCTAGGTTAGATGAAGGTAAAAATTCTAATGTAGACATTGAAATTTCTAAGCTTATGTCTAAACCTACTAGTAAATTGCAGAAGAAATCTGTTTTTGTGCCTACTTGTCACCTTTGTGGTGTTGTTGATCACATTAGACCAAATTGTTCTTTGTTGTGGCACGAACCAAAACCTGTGACTAGATTTGCTTCTAGGAATACTGATGTTCCTAAATTTGTTCATGTCTGTCACTTTTGTGGTGTTTTTAGTCACATTCATCCTAACTGTCATAAATTGAAATTTAAGTATTTTGTGTTTCAGTCTAGGATATGTGATGATATATCTCCTACCACAAGTTCAAAAAAAAACTGTTTCATATGCTTTTGAAAATTCTAAGCTTGTTGGCTTATGAAAAGAAATTGTAGGATTTTTGTCTCTCTCAGAAGAATATCAACCTTCCTCAAATACACTCTATTTTTCATGTTTCTTCACCTACAAAGCCTAAGACTCGTGCTATATGGGTGAGAAAAGATTTTCTTAGGTGATGTTGTTTACTTGTCCTTGATTTAATTCTTTCAATTATTTGTGGACATGTTTCCTTTCTGTTTTTGGTTGTTTTATTTTCTTAGGTTGTTTTGATTATTAAAATAAAAAAAAAATTAAAAAAAAAACCCAAAAACACTGAAAATTTTCAAAAAGACAAAAATATTTTTTATGTCATGTTTTATTTTTCTTGAAAATTACATGAATTATAATATCTCTCTCTTGTCTTAGAACATGCCTAACATTGGAGATACTTAAATAGTGTGTGTTGCATAACTGAGTGCATGACTATTTTGGATAAATACATATTGTGAAGTCATTTATATAAAAGTCATGTATGCATTGTATTTTCAGCGTTAGCACATGCACACTTGTTACTTATTATTAAAACTCACTTGTAAGTTAATTTTATGAGATGAATATTCATTGAAAACCTTGAGTCTTTAAGTTAAGCATTGATATTTTTTTTTAAATTAGTATTTTTCACACCTGTTGAAAAGATAGTGGAAAGGGATATTTCTGATTTTGTATGAGTATGTACTAGATATTACATGTACTCATGGGTTAATTAAGAAATTGATATTTCTTACTTGTGTACCCTCTACAGCGTAATTGAGCATTGTCATGCATTGTTGTTTCATTTTGTTCATTTAACATAATGTGTGCTTTTTTATTTTTGGTCATAACATAAAAACATAAAAAAGATGTTTATTTTTTTTGTATTGCACACCATTTAGTGTGTAATTAAGGTTGGCCAATGAAATTTTGCATTCATAACTGTGTACCTTATTTAGCTTTGATAAGCTTTATTTTGCACTTCACTAGTTTGTGCTACTTTATGCATAATTGTGTGGTTTGTATTTACTCTTTATTCAAACAATCTTGATTTTGATGTCACATTTTTGGATTGTAAGGACTAAAAACTCCTAGGGGAAATTCATAAATAACTATCTTACCACTGTAACTCACCAATCATAAACATCCTTATATATTTTTTTTTTACAAAGGGTATTTTTTCTATCACTTATATGCTCATGCATGATATCTTTGATTGTGCTCAAAAAGAAAAAGAAAATGAATTAAAATGGTTTTAAAATTATTGCAAGCGTGTTTACTAGAAGATTTGGGAGTTATATGATGTAACTCTTTAGGTGATGGTTACTTTCAAACCATTTTGATTGAGAATGTAGAAAATTTGCTTAAATTCTATCTACTTATCACCTATTTTGTGTTTTGTACACTTACTAGTTGCACACACTAAATGCAAATTTTTGCTAAATTGTGTACATGAGATTATGTGTGTTGTCTAATCTGGCCTTCTTTAATTGCATAAAATCTTATATGTAAATGAAAATTTTTGTTTTGGGTGAGAATTTGAAGAAAAATAAGATTTTCAGGTTTTAGAAGTTTTAATTATGTGATTGTAACTTCTTGATTAGTTTTAAAGTGAGGATTTGAGTGCCTTTATGTTTTTGAAACTTTCTGGATCTTGTTCATCTGCATTACATCTCATAAAAACTACTTTCAAGTTGGTTTTCTACATAAAAATCCAGTATTAAAAGTTTTCATTGTTTCGACCGATCAAAGATTACCCTCAACTGATCGAAAATGATCAGTTTTTAGGCCAAAACTCTCTACCTGACTTGATCGATGCCTGACTAATGTTCGACCGATTGAAATTTCCTAGGAAATTTTTCGATTGATGCTTGATTCTGATCAACCAATCAAACTTTGAAAATTTTTCAATTTTTAGGTTCTTAACCAATCATTCTTCATGCATCATTTGTGATAGGATTCACATGCATAACACATATAGATAGGACATGCATTCCATTGTTTTCTTTATCTATTTTGCATTTTTACAGTAATATCTCTCATTGGTTTTACATACAACATGCATACACTTGAATAAATTGGGTACTCAACTTGATTTAAAATTTGATTGATTAATTTTTTAGTTCTGTTCATTTTAGTATATGCTATTTTCCTTGTTATGTGAACTGCAAATTTTTTTTTTTTTTTAATTATGGTGGATTATAAATGTGCAAGTATTTACTCTACTTTTGAGGTTGATTTGAGTTCAAAACACCTTGACACATGAAAACACATTGCATGTTGAATTTTTATATCATTGAGATATATATCGTATAGTCTAAATTGATTGTGCCTGGAAGTGTTTGCATGCATCTGTTTATGGGTCACATAGTGTCAAGTTTGCATATATTGAAAGAGAGAATATTTGTTTTCATGTGTATCCTCAAATTTATTTATTTATTTATTTTAATTTGGTTTGTGTTTCTTTAATTTTCCTCACCTCCTAAATCTTTCCCAAAACTATTTTTCCCAAAACTTGTTTATTTTTTTCCTATTTTTATTGGGGGAGAAAACTGTTTTTAAAACCTATGCTGTTTATAGGGGAGTTATTGCTCTTCATAGGGGGAGTTGTCTCTATTTTCTATAGAGCTTATGTTTTAGGGTTCTTTGATTCTCTATTTTCTCTTGTCCTTTGTTATGTATGTTTTCTATCTACCTTCTGATTGGGTTGTCTTTGTCAATACGTGACAAAAAGGGGGGGAGAAATAGATGAAATTTGAGAATCGTGTTGAAAAGGGTTTTAACTATTTTATTTAGGGGGGGATGAAATTGTTTATGAAAGGGGGAGAAAATAAAAGTTTTTTATGTATCTAACTCAGGGGGGGAGTTATTTTACATATTTTTTTATCATTGTTTATCTATCTTTATTTCCACACATTTGTTGATGTGCTCTTTTGAGTGTTTCAAGAAAGACGGGTACATTCCAATCAAGACCTTCTGCCTCTTCTTGCAAATTTTGGGTCAAAAGTATTAGATTGGAATTTGTGATATATTTGGGTATTTTATTGTAATTGAGTTGTTCTTATACTTAAGCATTTCATTATGTGAGTAAGTTTTGTCACAAATTGCCAAAGGGGGAGATTGTTAGGTTCTAAAAGTTTAGAACAACTGGCAAACCGTGAGCACAAACTTGTCTAGATATAGATTCCTAAGTCTGTAGATATGATTATACTTCTAACTTTTGGGTTAGATGTATTAGATTTGAATTTGTGATGTATTTGGGCTTTTTTTTTTTTTTTTTTTTGTAATTGGGTTGTTCTTATATTTTAGCATTTCATTATGTGTGTAAGTTTTGTCATGATTTGCCAAAGGGAGAGATTGTTAGGTTCTAAAAGTTTAGAACATTTAGCAAACCGTGAGCACAAATCTGTCTAGATATAGATTCATAAGTATAGAGTATGATTAGACATTACTTATGGTGCTACAAGTCAGAATACAAGAACAAGGAAGTAGCAAGTTCAGGAAATTCGAAACATGCCAAGTTCAACCAATCGAGATGCATTTCTGTAGAATTTAATTAAAGCTCATTTGCTTATTAAGCCCATTAAGGATTGATCTAATTCTCCTAGTTTTTAAAGGAAACTCTAACACGCGTTTTTGAAGAGAGAGAAATGAGTGCATCGTATCCCTCCAATTGTAAATCTAGGGTTTCTGTACCTATAGCTCTCTCAAATCTTCATCCGGCAACATTCTTTGAGAAAACTCAAGATCCAGTGTTGTAGAAGTTGCTGTATCAAATCAACTACGGTTGATGATAGAAATCTTTGAATGAAGATATCAAAGTCACAAATTGGAAAGTTTGTATTGCTGATCTAAACCTTTTAGTGGAGTTCTTAGAGTCACAAACTGGAGTGTTTGTGTACAACAAATTCAAAATAGAAGAGTCTGTGGATTCGGAGCTGCATGTGGTCACGTGAGTAAGTACTACAAGAGGTAACATTAGGTTTAGGGTTAAATCTATTGTAAACACACCTCCATTCTATTTAGTGAATTTGTTGCCTTGTGGATTGTTAAGGTTAAATCCTCCTCGGGTTTTTACCTTAAAACTGGACAATTTCATTGGTTTTCTTGGGTCCTCATATTGTTTATGTTCTTTACTTTTTCGCTGTGCATGATATGATTTATTATTGTTTAACCTAGATCTGCTTAATTGACCTAAGTAACAATTTGGCTTTAAATTAGGTTAAACAATTCATGTTTTCAAGGGTCTAAATAACTAACACAAATTTATATGGTCAAACTTATATGAGGGAGGTACTACTCTACCCTTATACACAATTGAATGATTTAAAACCTTAGAAATAAACACTATATAGTCTATAATTTAATATAGGCGGAAATCACATTTTCGTTTCTACATTTTCAGGCGATTCCCACTTTGGTCGCTAGATTTTATTTTTACCACTTTTAGTTCCTATCCTGAAAAGCGCTTCCCATTTTGGTCCCTGCCATTACATCAAAGACGAAAAATGCACACCTGGCAAACGACAGAATTAAAAAAATATTAAAAATATTTTATTTTATTTTAAAATAAAATAAAATTTTAGTTATCAATAATTTTAAAATAAAAATATTAAAAATTTTAGTTAAAAACAATTGTTCTTCATGTTCTTCCCCCAAGAACATGGTTGCCCAGAAAATAAGAAATTCGATATTTTCTTCTCTTTTATTTCATTTTCTTAGCATCCAAACAAGCATAAACATATACAAAACCATGATCAAACTTAGATACTCTAACACAATCAACTAACAAAATGAAATAAAAGAGTAAATAAAGCTCAGCCTCAGCCTATCGCTCTCCTCCTAGAGAACCTGCCAATGGGTCTATTACATTGCAGGAGTGGCAGGCCTGGGGCACCAACTCTCCTTTGCCAACTATGGTCACCGATATCGTTAAACATATGAAGGCTCTGGAGATAGATATTGACGCCCACATGACCTTTGGTGGTAGTGGTGGCAAGCTCCCGGTCCTTCTTCAACTTTGTTTTGTTTTGTTTTTATTTTTATTTTTATAAATTTAATTTAATTCTTTGTTTGGTTTTTGGGAAAGCTAAGGAAAGAAGTACTCACAAATTCGAGTTGGGTGTTGGAGACCACTAAGCATCACTTTTGTTTGTTGAAAAAAAAATGAGGAAAAGAGAAGAATAAATCTGTTGGGTTCATTTATTTATTTACTTACTAATTAACCACAAACATCAATTCAAAGGGGTCTAATTAATTGAGGCTGAAAATTGAGGTGGGTACCAGGAGAATAGAAGAATGGTGATGATTTGATGCAATTTCTATCAGCAATTTTCATCCTTAAAGTGTTTTGGGCAACCATGTTCTTGGGGGAAGAACATGAAGAACAATTATTTTTAACTAAAATTTGTAATATTTATATTTTAAAATTATTGTTAACTAAAATTTTATTTTATTTTAAAATAAAATAAAATATTTTTAATATTTTTTTAATTCTGCTGTTTGTCACGTGTGCATTTTTCGTTTTTGATATAACGACAGGGACCAAAACGGGAAGCATTTTTCAGGATAGGGACTAAAAGCGGTAAAAATAAAATCTAGGGATCAAAGTGGAAATCGCCTGAAAATGTAGGAACAAAAATGTAATTTCTGCCTTTAATATATTCTTCAAATATTTTTGTTCGAATAAGTATTGTTTAAGACTTATGACCTCTTCCAAGCATGTGTAGTTTTATGTTATGTAACTTACAGTTTAAGTAATGCCTTTTGGCTAAGGTAATAAGATTTGTGAAAATTATTTGAAGTTACAATCAATGTACTTTTTTCTTTTTTTTCTTTTTTTAGTCAACCAAAAAAGGGGGTGTTTATGGTTATATTAAACCCCTGGGCAGGGCGCCAGGTGACGAAAACTTGCTAGCAGCGGGATTCGATCCTAGGTGGGTTAGACGAAATGACCGAACCTTACCAGCTGAGCCAAGCCCCCGTTGGCACAATACAATGTACTTTTTCATAATAGCCAAGTATGCTCTTATCAAAAAAAAAAAAAAAAAAAAGCCAAGTATGCTCATATGAGTGACTTAAGTTTCTAATGAACATATGAGAGTAAATGAATCAATAATCACAATATATTAGATCAAAAAACCAATTTTGAAGAGTTTTGAAAGGAGATATCAATTTGCAAAGCATAATAAACAAATCATATTAGAGTATTGAGATCAAATCGTAATACCAATCATTTATGAAAAGACAAATTTATATGGTCAAACTTATACGCGGGAGGTACTATGTACTCAAAAGCTTGTGTTTATAGAAAAGAACGATTATGGAAAAGAAGAGTTCTTTCAAATTATAATGAGACATTTACTTGAAGATAATATCAGCTCAATAGTGTAAAAACTGATGACTTCAAATCAAAGTAAATGTAATGATTTAAGTTGTAAACAAGGAAAAAAATGTCATATTCTAAATCGTTTATATAAACAAAGTTATATCTAGTTTGAGAGTTTTTTTTTTTTTTTTTTGTAAATTGATGTGTGATAAAAAAAAAAAAAAAAGAAAGATATGTTGTATGTTAAGTGTGTGTGTGTGTCAATAATGAGTCATGCATACCTATAGGTATTTCATACTAACATGCCTTCTTATGTAAGCATAAGTGTAATCCATTTTTGAAAGTAGAAATTTTTACTTTTGGGTATTTTCACACAATAAATTATAAACATGCATGACACCCTATTTTGCAACCCCTTTTATTCTTTCATATTCATTATCTTTCACTTTTGTAATACTAGGGGTAAAATGTAATTTTACATGTGTAAAGAAAATTCAAAAAATGACCTCGGTCCAAGATTTCATATCCTAATAAATCATAGAGCAAATGAGGGTAAATTGGTCATTTTCTTCTAAGAAATTCCATGTTGTTACGAGGTTTTTGAATTTCAATCATCCCTAACAAAAAAACATTTTAGACCAGATATTTTAATGCCCAACAAACATAAAGTGACCAGCCGATATTACACATTTAGTATTCACATATTTGGAAGGATATATCATATCTCCAATAGGGTAGCAGAAGATTAGGACTATTTTCCAAAATGCCAGGGTAAAGCATTGCACGCCTTTTCTTTTTCACAAATGTTTTGCTTAATTATTTTATGGTTTAACCGGGGTTATCTTGTACCCTCATCCAAACCAACCCTTAGGAAAGTGTGATCAAGGTCACTCAAACATTAGATTTGATAGTTTTTAGACCCCTTAAACAATTGATTAAACCTAAATAATTAGCCAAGTTGTTACTTAGTCCAATTAAACAAGTCTAGGTTATCACAATATAAAAGATCAAATCATGCAAAGCAGCAGAAAATAAATAACACAAGATATGATCACCCAGGAAACCAAACCGGTAAAAACCTAAGGAGGATTTGACCTAGCTATCCTCAAGGTAAACTTGAATCCACTATCTTGAAAGAATCGAAGTTCATACAATAAGACTTACAAGCCCCCACGCTCGACTTCTTATTGCTACCAACCAGTAGAACTTACTGACACGACCACGTGCAAGCTCCGAATCCACGAACTCCTTCTTTCTTGGATTCACCACCCGCTTGTATTTTCTTTAAGCTTCAATGGCAGCAACTGAATTGATCATCAAGGCGTAGATAAATCTTCTCCTTGAAAACCCTAAGTTTGTGTAAAGGAAAACTCCTCTAGATCTCACAAGAGATTTACACAAACCGCAAATATGAGTAACACTAAAACGTGGCAAGGGTTTGCCTTTTATACTTAGGACAAATAAGAAACCCTAAAAACGTTTTAAAACATTTAAGGCTGAGTTGGACGAATCTGCAGAAAAACATTCTGCCCGAGCTTCGATCGATCGAGCCTGTCTTTCGATCGATCGAGCCAGGTCGAAAGACACAATCCTTTCCTGCTTTAACTCGATTCCAACTTTACATAGACACACAACTTTGAGCTAGACTTAAACACTTCTAAACACATTGTTTTGATCATGGTTTGTCAATAATACAAATTAGAGTTCTAAATACATAAAATCCTAAACTTTAGAACCTAACAAGACCTAACCCTGGCCACTAGGGTCTTCAACCTTGTAAGGATATGTCCATGCATAAGTTAGATTCACTAACCTTATACTATTAAAAATTATACAAGTTTACTACAAAATTGACTATTTGTATTATCAATAAATTGCAAATAATAATTTGATATATGATGAACTTATCAATAAATCACTAACCTTAAGTCTATATAAATATATATTTATACAAATAAACATATAAAAAGTCATTAAATTTAACTAACTAAAGATTCTTCTTCTTTTTTGTTGCTAAAAGCCATTGTGAAGCAAAGAAGGGAGGAACCTTTCTCCCAAGAGATGAAAAATATTCCATCAAGGAAAAGACCCAAAAAAAAACAACAACAACAACAACAACAAAAACTAAGGTTATGTTTGGTAACAATTTTTGTTTTCTATTTTCAAAAACTTGTTTTGGAGAATATAAAGAAAAAAAAATTTTCTTGTATTTTTGAAATCAAAAACATATTTTGTTAGTTGAAATTAAAAAGATAGTTTCTTGAAGAAAAGAATAGAAAATACTAAAATATGTTGTTACTAGGATTTGAACTCTAATGCTAACTCATTAAATGAGACAGATTCATTAAATTAAATTCTTATTTTCATTAACTTTTGAAAATTAGAAACTGAAAACGGTCTTTTGCATGTTTTCAATTTCCTTCACAAATTAAGTTTTGAGAAAAGTTTTTATTTTCTGTCCATTTTGGGTTGCTAAATAGGTTTTTTAGTCACAAAAATATAAAACTATTTTTGAAAATAGAAAATAAGGGGAAAAAACAATTATCAAACATACCCTAAGATTTTACAGTTTATTTTGCTCATTTCCTTTTTTAGGTTAAAAATATGAAAAGAAGAAGATGTGTCCCATTTTCATAATATTTTTTTTAACTATTAAGCTTAGTAGATTTTGATTGAATTACAATAAAATTAATGTCAGTAATTGTGTTAATGAAAAAATAATATTGCATTAATCGCAATTTAGCACATTAATAAGTTATGAAATTTGTTATATCTATAGTATTGTTGGTTTGTTATTTTTTTTTTCAACAAATTTTTTCTTTTAACTATTAAAAAGATCTTTCTCACCAAAAAAAAAAAAAAAACCTATTAAAAAGATAATTGAAGATAAGTTACCCTCGATGAATAGCATATGTTGTGACAAGTCAACTAAAATAAAAAAAAAAAACTAAAATAATCATTGAAATCTTATCTCAATGATTCCTCTAGTTCTCCCCAAGGGGAAATCTACGTTTAAGCCACAAATTTCTTATAAAATGTCCCAAGTCAACTAAAATAATTTCATGTTTTAAATCTTCACAAAATTTTAAAAGAGATATAATAATAATAATATATTAAATATTATTATTATTTATGCTATTAATGTTAATATTAAAAATATTTTTAATTAAATAGATATTTACCATTAATTAAAATAATTTGGTTGAAGTTTGAAAATGCAAAGCGCATTTATTGATTATATATTTATTTTGGCATCTAAAAACTATCTATCAATATGGTTACCAAACGAAAGTAACAACTTCAAAATAATTTATTACTACTATTGTTTGTCAAACGCTCTCAAGCCATATCGAAAAAATTCAACCCACACAAAATTAGAACCACTCAATCGCTGACCATCCTAATTAATTTCTTTAAACGAGTTACAAACTTATCTTTCTGAAATGAATGAATCACAAGGAGATATATAGAAATATTAAAAACTACAATTTGAACAACCTAAGCCCATGTGAGACTTTTTTTTATTTTGGTGAGAAGAAAGAAGACTAAGTAATAGTATGAATGTTAAATATTTGAATTCTTTTATAATCAATTAAATTTTTTTTATTGAAATAACCTGAAAACAGCAATATAAAAGAACTCACAGGCTATAAACAGCCAAGTACAGCTTCCAATATTTGAAAATTTGTAGATTTAGATTGATTTTGGTACTAATATGATAAAAAATTATTCAGCCACAGGCCCCAAATTTCATGCCATAATAGATAAATTATTTACTCAAACTTCAAGAAAGCAAAATCTCATAAGATGACAAAGATTATAGGAAGAAGCATCTTAATTGTAATAAGTTACTAAAAGTCTAATTTTTTTTTTTTTAAATCAAATATTAAATTATGAAGTTAGAGTTGTCTTAAAAACCAACATCATCTGCTGACCACCGTTTGGGTTATTGACTTCCAAACATTTTGCACCAAATTACAAATAAATCCAAATACTTAAATGATCAAAACACCATCTTACTAGAAGCTTAAAAAAGAAATTGAAAATTAAACCCTCCCCAAAAAAGTTCATGTGCAACCATCCCAATCAGTATAATAAAATTGATCTCATTCTTATTACAATCTACGTGATTTTGATGATATCATAGCTACCTCTATTATTAATTAGTATAATGGTTCCGATTTCTATAAGGCTTGGACAAAAAGAGTTTGAAATGTAAAGATTATCTTACTTTTCTATTTTTTAACAGCTTATATATATTACCATTCTTTTTCTTTTTCTTTTTTTTTAGAAACATATTACCATTCATGTTTGTTGGGGGAGACAAACACTTTCGGAGACTTTAATTGAATGATTAATATAATATGGAAAAAGTTAACAAATGTCTTAAGAACATTGGTTTAGGAAATATTTTTAGAAGCTTTATATGAGAAAAGAAAAAAAATTTTGATTTTTTTGATAGGTTTTTTATATTTTTTATGAAAGTAGTATCAAAACTTTTTAAAAATAGTCCATTAACAAATGCTTTAAAGCACCTATTAATAGTACCCTTATATATAAGAGTATCAATTGACCCAAAAAAAAACCTTACCTATAGGTTTAGACTTAATTATACTAAATTAATCACGGACTCTTGTTATTATTATTATTTATAGTTTTAAAAACCGGAATGATCAAAAAACCGAGAAAGGACCTAATTCCTGATTTTTTCTAGTTCTTGACCGGTTCTTTACTATACCAATTCTAAGTTGAATTGACTGGTTCAGTCCTGTTTTTAAAACAATGTTATTATTTGATGTAAAGTTTCACCAAATAACTAACCACATTACTCATTCATAAATATTTCAAACAATATTGCTATCAGCAATCGCAATTGCATTTGAAACCCCAACCAATATATCTGAACAATATTCCAACAATCTTTCATTAAGTGGAGCAACTGATTTGGGGCCCTTCCATCACAATTATTAATGGCCCATTAATTATGTGCATATTTGTTTGTACTTCACCAAGAAATGTTCTTAATCTAAGATACAAAATACAACCCCACTCAACTTTTGTTAGGAATTGTTATCAGAAAATGTTGGATATTCTTATAAAAAAATATTATATTTATTTTAATACTCATTTATGTGAATTGAAGAAATCAATTACCCTTTAATGTCAGATATGTTAATTGCTAAATTTTGAAATTGTATTAAACGGACTGGCATTTAATCTTCAGCCACCTTATGGGACATTTAATTTCATAGCATCATGCTCCTTTCTTTTTGTTCTCAACGTACAAAAGTTTGGCAAAGACAACCTCTTGAGTCTTGATATCCTGTCTTTATTATATATATATGTATATATAAATAAAAAGAAAGTTATTGATTATATATATTAATTTCAATAACTTTATGACCATTTAATTGATATCAAATCCTTTTTATTCTTTGGCTAAGTACAAGTTATAGGTCCGACTATATATATATATATATATATGGAAAGAAATAAAAATTGATATACACACATTATTTTTGAATTACAAAGCCTTAGACTTAAAAAATAAAAAATAAAAAACAATTTTTAGGGTCCGTTTAGTAGGGCATTTCAAACACGTATTTTCAGTTTTTAAACAATATTACACACATTTCTACACATTTTAATAAAGTACTATAGAGAGCTTATATCCTACGAGCAGTGTAGGCTCGCAAAGATAATCAATAAAGGTGGCTAGGCTATTGTTTCCTGGGGACAACGTGCAGAAATTATTTGTCTAACTACATTGAATATACTGTAAACGACATGATTTGTCTCAAAACAGTGACTTGGTCCACGCCTCATCTCTGCCAACTCTTTTGGTAAAATCAAATTGTGTAATTTTCAGGAAAAATTCAGGTATTATCTCTCTATTATTTCCAATAGAAAATAATTTTGAAAATAATTAACATAGTGTCGGAAGCCAATAGGGAACCCAAACCTCTAGTGCTAGGTAGGTGGCCTCTTTTGTCTTCTTTTGTAGGGTGGCTTCTTTTCTAAGGTTCATTTTAATTTTTAGCTAAATAAGTCTAGAGTAGAGACATAGGAAAAAATCACAAGGTGATAAATTATAATGGTCCGATCAATGAATAGGTTTAGATATTTGTTAATAAAATATTTTAGAAAACTATCAATTCCACTTTTATGAGAAAGGCCATGTTAATGGATATCTTAAAGTATTTGTTAATAAATTATTTTATGAAGTTTTGAAACCACTTTTATATTATAAGAAATATAAAAATTGTTAAAAAAATCAATTGTTTTTTTTTCTCATAATTTTTTTTTAAATAGTTCTTAAATCAATACTCTTACGGCAACTGTTAACTTTTCTTTTATGAAAAATATAAAAAAAACTGTCAAAAAATCAATTATTTTTTATTCTCATAAAAAATTTCTTAAAGTATTTTCTAAACGCATACCCTAACAAAATCTAATTATTATTAAGTAAAAAAATGATATTAGATTGTTAGTAGTGAATCTAAATGAGAACCAATAAAAAAAACTTATCAACTCAATTGTTTTAAGGTAGTAAGATTAATCTTTTTATGCTGTAGTGAATGGACCAAACCTCCTAAAGTTTGTTGTCTGTAAACCTTGTGTTTTCTTTGTGTATCAAAGTATAGTAGCGTGTTTCTTGCAACGACTTGCAATAAATTCACGTCAAACTTCAGTGCCGTGCTCAAACGATATATTGTTGTCCTTGATATTTGGATTATTTTGGGAAGCCTAGTCAAACACAAAATTAATTACTACTATATTTTTATTGCATGTTATGTCTCTAAGTGAAAGAAACATGAAGTGGGTTCAAGCTCAGCTCATTGGGAACCTTTAACAAATGGAAGAGTATTTTTTGTAACATGACATTAAAGAAAAAAAAATTCTTGACTCTTTTTCTAGGCCAAAAACAATAGTAAATGACACCACCAGCCACGGCATTGAAAAAAAAAATCACATATCTCAATTTTAAGGGTAAAGGTTTGGTCCAATGCAACGAGATCCATCCCGATGATGTTATATGTTTACTGTTGGACATACGTCATCATTTTGATGGGTCCAATGCAATTGAACGCTGGACCAAACCCAAGTCCCAAGTTTAAAGGATTGGTAATATATTACCAATTGTTTTAAAAGTTTAAATTGTTAAAAAATAATATATTTAATTATTTAATTAATATTCCAATAATTAGTTTAGTAGTTTCTCAGAAGAAAAAAAAAAATTAGTAGTTTCCACGCGTTATGAGATCCATGAGTGCAGTTCAAATCTTCTAAACAACACCTTGAAACTATTTCAAAGAATTCTTCCATATAATAACTTTGTGGGAGACAAAGGACTACACACACCAACACATTAAGGATCACTATTAAGGCTTTGTAAAACAAAATAGTCTTTGCAAATCTTATTGAACAATAATTGAGGCATATGAAACTCATCACCTTGCTCTGATCTTTGTCAATGGCTTCAAAAATCAGTGAGCAGAGATTTTGGCATTGGTTAAATATAAAAAAGGGGTACATGTTAACAACATATTCCAACGTTTATTAAACGTTTCTCTCAATGGCGACGCATGTGAAATAAAGCCAAAACCAATTATCCCCATATGAATAATATTTTAAAAAGTAAAAACATTCATTGCAAGGTGTACATGTTTCTCCTAATAGCTACAACATGGAAAATAAAGCCAAAAATCAATTATTCAATGGATAAGATTTACAATTACAAAGATAAATGCAACTTTGGAGTACAATATTCAATGGATAGGTTTATTTTACACAAATTTGGAGTACAATATAGCCGCCATCATATCATATCAGGTTCGTTTCATAGTCTCACCCATACATGTCTGTTGTCCATATTCATGCTAAGGCCTATCATGCTGCAATCATCCTATAACTCTAATAATACTGCTAGTGTATACTTCTAGATATAATAATAACAAGGATTAGGTTCAAGTTCAAGTTTACTTTAAATGAGGATTTTATATTATTATTTTCTTGTATTAAATACTATGAGTCAAGAGAGTCAATTTCGTACCATACCGGCTGGTACCGCCGGAATATACCGTACCGGCAAGCAAATCGGTACATATAACCCCCTTCTTTCATACCGGAAAAAATACCGGTCGTACCGGCCAATTTCAGGTGTACCGGCCAATACAGAAATATATATATATATATATATTTTTTTTTTTAAGTTTTGTAATTTTTGAATTTTTGTTAGGGCAGAATGGTAACTTATTAGTATTATTTATTTTCTTAGTATGCAATGGTAACTTTTAAGCTTTCTATTTTTTATATTGTGCTTTTTTTTTCTTTTAATTGATACTAAAGTCTAAAACCATGAATAATTAGTTCTGAATTGAGGAAATGTTTTATGGTAAACTTTTATATTTATTATAATATAAATATACACACACATACACATATATATATTTATTTATTTATAAATATAAAAAATAGCGGTAAACTCGAAACGGTACACCGATATTGACCGATATCCGAAATATATCGTACCGCTAGCCAAACCGGTACAGCCTCTGGTACGGTATTGACTCCCTTGCTATGAGTGCTAACTAGTTGAGTTAAATAAAAACATAAACTTGTGAATTAAATAATAAATAAAATTTTAATATGCCTAATAAGCAAAAAAGAACCATGCACCATGCCCAAAATCTTGCAATTAGAATAACTCTAATAATAATAATAATAGTGGGATTAACTTCAAATTATACTATTGAATAAATTTCCTTTAGATGTGGATTTTACTAGATTACATTGTATCCTCCATTTTACAAAATATCAAGAATTTTAGAGATTAAAAAATACTTTTTCTTTAAAATATTCACCATTTCAGATCTTTTTAATTAGATTAAAAAAAAAACATAAAAGATATAGATTAAATAATAAATAGATTCTAAAAAAACTTGGCGTGCCCACTAAGTGAAAACGAAAAATTCCTAACAGTGAAATTTTTAGGTATTAATCTTCTTCTTTTTTGAGAATCAGGTATTAATTCAATTAAAAGTGAAAAATGATATCCATGAACAAAAAAATTACATTAACTTATGCTGTTTAATTGAATAAGAAGCAATTTTTTATTTTTTATTTTTTTTTTTGAGAAAAGAGACCTCTAAAAAATTAAATTAGATTAGAGACCGTACTAATTTAAAGCCTATCAAGAACCAAGGTCACTTTGTTGTTATAGTTTACATGGGCCTATAAGTTTGAATCAGAGGCTTAACATCTAAACCATCTAGCATGAAAAGAACCAATATGATTCATTGATCCGAAGACTAGTGCTGAATAAAAAAGGAGGCCTATGTTGTTGGCCCATTACATAACACATTTCTTCAAGTCAAAAATCATCCTTTTAATGGTTTTAAATCTCACTTACTTGTCCTGAATCATTATAGTTCACCATATCTCGAGAAAGTAATGCTCAAGGATGATAAAGATTTTGTCAAAAATCTTGTAACTCAACTCAATAGAAACGTCTCTCGTGTTCAAATCTCTTGAGCCTATTGTTGTAACTATTGAATTATCAATGAAAAAGATGAAAATTAACCTAGAAATTCTATCTTAATACTTACTACTGAATATAACTCGAGCTCTAAAAGTTCTATATGGGAGAGCCAGCATGGTTGAACAAATGGGATGAAGAGACAGCCCAATAAATATCAAGGTACCTGAATATAAAGGTATGATAAGCCCTTGTGGAAGGTCCAAGATCAACCTGTGGGAGGCTAGGGTGATGAGGAAGGGGAAGAGTTCTCTAGCCTAAAAGCAAAACAAAATAAAATGAGCTTGCTCAAATAAAAACTGTTCACATGTTCCATCTTAATTCCACTTCTCACATTACACGAAGTTAGAATGTGGCCGCTTCTATAACTTCAGAGGATTGGACATATTTTGTGAACAAGACAACACCCTCCAATGGCTTTTAATTACAATGCAGAATATAAAACCTAGATGAATATACTTTTTGAGTCATCACTCATAGAGGCCCAAAAGAGAAAGAAAATTAGGCCTGGAATTGACTACCAATGAGCCATTCAGTGTTTCACAGAAAGACGACAGATGCAATTAATACTCTTTGAAGCAAACTCCTGTATGATGTTAGGAGTTTACCCTTACCTGATGATCATCAAGGAGGTCATCTGAGAAGTTGGACCCAACCTGAAACTCTAAGCCACACAGACAGGCACATCCTTGCATTCATACAAGCATATACAAACACATGAACTTGATCCACAACACCTAAGTTGCCCCAGCTTGACATGCCAATTTGAGACCAAGCACAGATAGGCAGGGTTAACTTAAGAGCTGAGAGTTTTAATTCAAACATTAGGCTGAGTTCGACTTGATCTGATCTCTAACCTGATTCGGCTTAAACAAGTTGCATCTATAGGTACACCTTGCACAGGTTCTATTTACTTAAAGTACACCCATCATTTAAATATTGGTAACATGCACAAAAACACTCTCCTAAAGGCAAAGAGCTAATAGGGGATGTTATAACAACCAAAAATAGAGGAAACCAAACAGTGATTGGCGTGTATAGTTCAAATTTATTTTATTACTCCATTGTTGTCACTGCCCAACCAGTCACCATATCAAGCCTGAAACAAAAAATATCAACACCCTTACAAGTTCATAGTTTGAGCAAAAACATAAGCATGTGTCACATCTCAAATTATACTCCTACTTGGTCATGGTCAATTACCATGACCCTTCAGCACCTACTGTTGGATTCTGGAAAGCAGAGTAACCCCAGAAAGTCTTCAGTGAGTATGGCTGAGATATGGTTACGCCTTCTTCAGTGATTTTAGCTATCTGTGAAATCAAAATTTCAGGCATATTAATTGATTATTTATGGAAAACTAGAAAACCAGGCTTCCATCTAGAATGAAATTAAAAATAAAAAGGGAATTGAAGTACAGCAATTATAAGAAACAAACAGATCTTTTTTTTTTTTTTGATAAACAGAAACAAACTGATCTGATTCATATTCAGGCCACCTCCACAAAGCACATTATGTTGGGTACATATATGCGCCTGCTTGTGCAGTAGCTTATAATCATGTCAAATTCAAATGTAAGATATGGAAATGCTTGAAAACATTCAGCAAATAAAACGAGATATATTAGGGGTATTACAACTTTTACTACGAGAGGTTTATAAACTGACGTGTGATTCCTAGAAGTTTATTGTTTTTTCTTTTCCATTCTTAACTTCTCAGCTGCTTAAAACTTGCACTCGTGATATTGTTCCCTTTCAACAATTGTTATTTTGTGTTAGCAATGAAAAACTTTTTTGTAGAATAATGAGAAATTATAAAGCTAATAGGGACATGCCTACTTCAAGTCACCAGCCTTGGATAATAATAAGAAAATTAATTATTATTAACCATCTTTCATAAGTACAAGTTTGATTAGAAAAGGAAAAGGGAATGACACATAAAACAAAGTGTACAAACCCTCTTCAAAGAATACAAATCACATATAAAGGGAGTAAAAACATCAACAAAAGGCATGGAAGGGACGCTGCCTAAGTCACGCATCCAATCAAACAATGAAATAATAAAGCAGATAGGAATGCCTACTTCAAATGACCAGCCTTGGATGATAATAGGACAATGAAATTATTACTGACCATCTCATTTTTTGATAAGTAAAAGTTTTATTAGAAAAGGAAGTGGGAAGATACATAAAATGATGTGTACAACTTCAAAGAATACAAATAAAAAATAAAGGGAGTAAAAAAAATCAACAAAAGACATGGAAAGGACACCGCCTAAGGCAAGCATCCAATCAAACAAAGTCTGCAAAATATGCTCTGAGTACATAAGGACGCTCCTCCATCAAAGACCCACTTGTTCCTCTCAAGCCATAGATTCCACATGATGCATAAGGGCAAAGCTTGCTGCACCTTAGCTGCTCTATAGTGCTGATTCCACTGAAACTAACCTTGCCAAATTTGCAGCGGCTCAACTACAGATTTGGGCATCACCTGACTTAGCTCAAACAGAGCAAGGACACAAGATCAAATATCTGATGCCATACAGCAATGAAGAAGCAGGTGATCAATAAATTCCCCACTATGCTTGCACATACAACACCAACCAACTATCAATTTATACCTCTTAGAAAGGTTGTCAACAGTTGGGAATTTTCAAAGAGCTGTAGTCCAACCAAAGAACACCACGTTCCATGGACCTTGGCCCTTCAGATGCTCGTCCAAGGGTGCAAATTCCTGTATAATTCCTAAGGGCATCATAGTGCAATCAAACCTTAAATACTCCATTTCTTTACTGGCATCTACACTGCTCTATCAGGACCAGAAAAGGAAGGCAGGTTAAGATAAAGAATCTCAAATCCTAGAAAGGCTGGAGGAATTGAGGATTCCAATGTCGACCCTCATTATTGACTATCTATTTGAAAATCCAATTTGGACGTTTTGAACCATATTGGGGTCACTTTGGAACATTCAGTAAACACCTCCCCTCCACCCACCCCCCACCCCTGCACCTCTTTTTTCGGGTTGGCAGAATTCTCATGATTGCCTACATGCATGAAGGCACACATGTATACAGACAAACACAACAAGAAAAGGAGAGAAAGGTTATATTTTTTATTTATTTGTAAGTCACACAAGCACTCCATTGGGTTTTGAACCTATGACCTTTCTCTTCAGTCATTCTTATGGCAGAAGGAAGTACCATGTGATCTAGAGCTCATTGGCAGAGAGGGTATTTGAGACAGGATTTAAAAATCATCTAAAATTTCAAGAAAAAATAATCACAAAGATATCCAATTTTATGAATAAACAAATAGAAAAGATAGGAAGAAAATAACAAAGTTAAAGTCACAATTTCAAAGAATAATAAAACTAAATGATTGAAAATCATGTGGAATATATACAAATTGCACCCAAAAAAGTGGACATAAGATGATCAAAAATTTGATGAGCATAAACCAAAAAGAGAGAGAAGAAGAAGAAGAAGAATAAGAAAGAAACAACAAAGCATGAAGAGAAGTTGTGGAAATCAGTGAAACTACAATCTTCGCTTCACTGACAGGTCAAACAACGAGAAAAAGATTGAGTATTTCACAGGCTATAGCCCATTACTTATATACTAAGAGTTTTGGTATGTAACAGAAACCATTAAGTGAACAATAATGAGGAACCAAACCTGAAGCTTGTTGACAGCAGTAGTATCACGATATAGGAGTACACGCATGCATTTCTCCAGCAACTTAACACCATCCTCAAAGCTCAAGTTATCATGCCACTCATCACGAAGAATTGGCCTTGCAAGGTGATTCCCAAATCCAGTGGCCACATGGTTGTCCTCAAAATTTACGCCTATCATGCTGACCTGGATAAGAATCACAAATTATAGATTGATTAATATCCTTAAATGCAAATTGCTTACAGTTCTACGACAAATAAAAGGAACAGTTGAGGTTTACCATGCCAAGGTATTTCTGTCCATTTTTCACTCCACCAAGTATAAGTGAATTCCATAGTGGATTGAACTTGTTACGCCTATTATACATCACTCGGGTTAAATAACTGTGCACCTCTTTAGGACCTAAAGAGTTTCCGTCATCCCACATGTTGTCATATAGACTGCAAAAATAATCCCCGATACCAACAATCACTTAGCAAGAAGTAGAAAACAATACAAGCAAACACAAATACACAGAAAAGAAAACAAGGAAGGGACAAAAATTGTGATGTTCCAGCTTTTGCTACTTTCCAAGTACTTTTTTTCCTCTTAAAACAACCTGCTTACATTAGCTCATCAAGATAACGTTGAATCTCCTGAAAATCACTAATTTCTCCACTTGCACCAAGAAGAGAATGTTTTCCAACTGGCTTCAATCGCTCAACACTCTTGTATCGCAGGGTATATCCATAAGAACCTGCCAATTAATCCATATATGATAATGAAAAACCAATAAAAAAGTATCTCGTGGTTATAAATGAGCACGAAAAAGTGCATATCCTAAAATGTTTCTAATGAGTCATGACATCCAAAATCAGAAGTTCTGGAACAAGTTAATAGCAATTCCAGGTCAGGTGAAATACAATATATCTCACAAATAAAGATGCACCTCAGACAGTATAGAAAAACCAAAACAGGAAGAAAAGAGTTGACGGTAGATGAGGGTAACCATGGGTGATAGAACACATCTAGTCACTACTCTAACAAGTAAACAAATTGCCATATGATTCAGACAAAAAAAAATTGACATGTGCATATCTGGGATCTAAGGCAGAAGAATTAATTGCCCTCAAATCAGCAAACACAATGTACAACCACCCTAACCCTGACTCCCAAATGAATTGCTGAAACTTTGGAGTGTGTGCTACATTGCCACTCCTTTGAAGTTATCTGTTGCACACTACGCATACCATGGATGATAGTATTTACAAAACCGGAAAGAAAGCACTAAATAATAATAAAAAAATCCACCAATATGGAATGGTCAGCCACAAGGTAAAAAAAAAAAAAAAAAACATGGTCGAACAGGGAAATCAAAGACTTAATAAATTTAAGTAACATAACTCCATTAAAAAAAGACCAAAAGGGGCATGTCTCCAAAGTACACCATGATTATACAAGAGGGACGCTTAAAAATTAGCAGAAAACTTATCTTCCAAGAGAAGCAATTAATGGAAATCTTTTTTCTTTTTTTTTTTAAATTCCCAATGAAGGAAAGTGAGATATCAGCCACTAAGCAAAATGTAACCATCTTTGGCTAGCATTCATTCTTTGATTTGACATGTTTCACGCATTTTGCAAGTGCCATGAACTGAATGTGTCCAAGCATTTGAAATTAAAGTATATCATAGAGAAAAACACTAGTAGAATATGCATTAACCATTTCAAAAATAGAAGATAAATAGCAAATTTGCCTTTGTGAATATAAAACCAAAACCAAAACTATATTCTTATTCTTTCTTTCTTTTCTTTTATTCATTTTCTTAAATTTCTCAGCAGCCAAAGGGGTCCAAGAACAATATCAATCAAGTCATAAATAGAAGAAAAAAAAAATGAATATATGAAATTGCAATTAATTATGAACTGATTTAGTATCTAACCTCCCATGTCAGCAGCCATAAGAATTCCATCCTTGTATTTGATAGCAACTACAGATGTACCAGTGACATATGGATTCCTAAACAAACAAAAAGGGGTTAAAAACCTTCTTTTTTTTTACATAAAATTTATTTTGTTAAAGATAACAAGCCCAATCCTACTTCTACTTGGTGTGCAAGCAAAGTATTATACTTGCAAAGCAAGTCTTGTAACCATGGTGAAATGTATGATTAGTCTAGGGATTAGCCTCCAATAAACATTCCACATTTAGAGGTAGAGCCTGGGCAATTGCTTTCTACCAAAAGGGACAAGTTGACAGTTTGGTTACTTACCATGACCTCTTCCAGGCCCTGCAAAAGTGGGAGTTTTGTACAGTGGGTATGAAAATTTTATAAAAATCCCCACAATTAGTATGGTGAAGATGTAGCCATCAAGACTATTCATTTTTCAGATTCTAATTCCAATACTTTTTTCATGCAACAACAAAGAAAACAGAGAGAGAGAGAGAGAGAGAGAGAGAGGACATACAGAGTTCTTTCTGAGGCAGTCACAGAGCTGAGAAGGCTGTGCTCAGCTTGGCTTGAATCCATCAACTGCACAGACAAGAACACCATTCAATTCAAAGAAGTACCATATACATATGTTTAACGTATGTTCCTACGGTTCAAATCTTATATCAAATAGTTTCAAAAAAAAACAAAAGAAAACATTGAGAAAGAATCAAACAAAGGCATCCCCAATTTAAAGCTTTTAACCAAAAAATAATAATAATAATAAAAAAGGGGTTGAAGAATGTGAGATTGAACATACCATTTCCATAGCCTCAAATCTATCGGCGATCAGATTGTCTTTTCGTTCCCAACGTATTAGGGATTGGCGCGCTAATAACCCAACTTTTCTTTTTTCTTCTTTCTTTTTTTTGGGTTTAACCGTTAAAGCAATTGCCAACTTGTTGCCCAAGAACTTTTTTTTTTTTTTTTTTTTTTTTTTGAGCAAAATTAATAATTTTAAATTCGACGAGGCTAGGACTTTTTCTTTTTTTTTTCTTTTGGCTTTTAGATATTGGGATAAGTTTTTATTTTTCTATTTTTTGGTTAGTTTACAAATTACGTTTTCTAATTTTGTCCAAAATTAAATTCAGTCATGTAGTATCTTTCAATTTCAATCCTTTAGTTTTATTTGTATTATTCATTTCTTGAAAAATAGAGGGAAAAAAAAAGTTAACTAATTGGTCAATACATTTGGGACAAGTTGAAAATTTCAACTTATTTTTGCTATTATTCATAGGTTCATTACATTTTTGATATTATTCATGAGTCTTACTATACTATTTAGTTAACTTTTACATTTATTTATAATATGTTCAACAACAAAAAATTTAGTTTCAGTTAAATAAACTGATCTCAAACGGACACATAGTCCTTTCGTCACTCCTGGATTTAATTAAAAAATAACTATAAAACTCAATCTATATTATTAGTTAGGCAACGTTTCAAACATATTTGGTTTCTAACAATTCGAGTTCTCTGCACTCGATTTTGCCCAGTGAATTTATACTTGGAAATCGAGTGTCTCACACTCAATTTCCATACTTACTTGGAAATTGAGTGTCTCACACTTGATTTCCTCAAAGCAAAATCGGGTCCTTTGGACTCGATTTGTTAGAAATGAAATTTGTTTCAAACCTTGTCTAACTAATAATATAGTTTGGGTTTTATAGTTATTTTTTAATTAAATCCCTCCTTGTTAAAAATTAAAAACACACAGTTGAATGTGGAAAAAAAAGACAAAAATTAGTATTTTTGAATTTCTTATATTTAAAAAAATTCGGCAAGAACAATTTTTTTTAGACGATATCAAACATGTTGAGGAAAAAAATTACCTTTTAAATTTACGACTCTTGCCAATCTCACAACACTTTGCTTTGTGATTCTGTAACCAAAAAATTTAAGTAAATCTGAATAAGTGATTCATCACTCTCTCTCGATCGATCGATCCATATGGTCCCCAATGCCACCAAGTTCCTCGCCATTTTAGGCTACATCTCGTATCCCTAACTCTTAAGC
The DNA here is from genome assembly GCF_932294415.1 of Quercus robur. Taxonomy (NCBI): domain Eukaryota; kingdom Viridiplantae; phylum Streptophyta; class Magnoliopsida; order Fagales; family Fagaceae; genus Quercus; species Quercus robur. The sequence continues at coordinate 14,180,708 of NC_065543.1, read as the reverse complement.
TTATCTCCAATACCCTCCTCCCTGAGTCTCATTCTCTCACATAGGAGATCCTCACTTTTTCACTTGGGCAAGCGTTGCTATCATTTGGCTTCACTGTGTGACTATTCTTTCTAAATTGCCAATTTAGGCTATGTCTCAATGTTTCTAACTCTCAAGCAAAACTATGACAGTTTTGGATAGTAAACAAAATCAATCTAGTGAATTGGATGCAACAAAATTAACTACAGATCAAAGTTAGAGTATTAAAATGAATAAAACTAACCCTTTGTTTAGATACAAGAGAAGAGGAGAGAAGAGAAAAGATAAGGAAGGAAATGACCAAATTTTCCATGTTTGGTTACGATGGTGGGAAGGGATGAAGAGAGAAATGGAGGGATTGTATTTCTCCTAGGCCCACAATTTTGTATCAGCCCAAAATAGATGGAAAAGAAGAGAAGGCTGAATTGGTGATGGGCTGGTTTTAAATGTATTTACTAAAATACTCTCTATTTCTCTAGAAACAAATTTCAAAATTCAAATATTACTGTTTGGTAGAAGAGTTTGAGTAATGTTGTTTGAGTATTTTTTATATACGTGTGAGTGAAAAAGTATGTGAAAATGTGTGTAATGTTATTTAAAATGCTCAAAAGTGTGTTCAAACACACTTACTAAATAGGGCCTACTCTCCTTATATTATAAGAAAGTGGACATCAAAGTAGAACACACACAGCACACCTAAAGAATTTAATCTCACCTTCATCAACCAGGTCTCTCTCTCTCTCTCTCTCTCTCTCTCAACTAGTCACTTCTCATTATGTAATTTTATCTATTGTGATTGTGTATTTGAAATTAATGAAGTGCTAAGGTGTTATCTTAATATTGTTTGCTTATAATTGCTATGTGTTGGCAATGGTTAAATGAGATTGAGTTCCTATTTTTCTTTTCTAAGGATTGCAATACCCAAACCAACAATTGATTGCATGAAAGAATGAAGAGATGAGATTTAGGGCGTGTATTGAGATTTTTTTTTTTTTAAATTAGCTACATTTAATGATATGTAGTTGTAAATCTCAAAGCATTTCTAAAGCTTATTTTCCTATTTGATGTTAAGTTGTACATGATGCAAATATGAAGAAAGAATAATCTCCTCTTAGATCCCTAAAGCTAAGAAATTTAAATTTAAAAAAAAAAAGATTAAATTTTGCTGAAAAAAAGTGAGGAAAAGAGAGAAGTGGCCTAATAAGAGAGTTAAAAATATGAGAAAGAGAAAAACAAAGAGAGGTAAATTGGTCTTCGGTACTTAATAATTACTGCAAATGCAGTTTAGTTTAATTTCATAATTACTAATTAAATTAAATATATATATATATATATATTTTGGAGTTTTTACTATTTGCTTTCGCAGTTATTAGTTTTTAATGTTAAAACTGCAAATCTTGTACATGTTAGGTGCATTTTGTATATTGAGTTCTAGAATGGTTAGATGCGTATCTAATCTATTCTCATATGGCATTAAGGAGAGATTTTTTTTTATAAGCATTATTGAGATGTATCTAGTTATTGTAATGCTATTTAGATATAACAAGTATTACGTGTACAGATCAAATAAGCCTATTTTGTCTCTTGCTAATGTTATACTGTAATTTTTTGTGTAATGTTTTTTCACTATCACTAGTTTAATTTATCATGTCAAACAATTGTTTTTTATTTAGTTGTTTCTTCCATTCGTCTCCAAAAGAAAATAATAATTGTTTCTTCTATATTGTCATTTGTTTCTTTGTTCAATGGTGGAGAATTCCCTTTTAATATAGTCTTTATATTTTAAACAAATTTTAATATTTTTTATTCAAAATAATTATTACAATTTAGATGGCTAGGGAAGTTGTTGGGAAAGGCTATAGGGAGGATAGTTTGGAAGATGAGGATATGCAATATGCTATTGAAAATTTAGAATATTGGAAAGAGGATTGAGAGCAAAGAAGATGCATGGTTGTGGTTCAAGTAATATGTTATGTTGTGTATGCAATATATATGATGAGATTGCATTCCCAATATATAGACAAATCGATCACTCAAAAAAATGTTAATAGAGAAAATATACGAATGGAGTTGATGAAGGAACTTACACCAGATGAGAGATGTCGTAATGTTATACATATGGGACCATATGTATTTGCTAAGTTGGTAGAATTTTTTAGAGAAAGTGATTATCTCCATGACACCAAGCATGCTATAGTTGAGAAGTAAGCAACCACATCAACTCCTGGAAAAGATTCTATCTATTTTATACAAAAACCTACTTTTTCTATTTTACACCATTATTTTTACAAAATACCCATATCAATTTATCTATTTTACAAGACTTTTCAATAAAATATTCATTCTTCATCAATTTTTTATTATTTTCCCTTGTTAGAGATATATTAGCCCATTAGCATAAGTCCAAACCTAATTCTACTTTGTGTGCAAGCTAAATCTCCTACTAGTACTAAAAGTCTATTAGTCTAGGGTTTAGTCTACTATATATACATATGTTATAATTCATTGTAATACAGAATTTGTACTATACTATAATATATTATTGAAGTAACCCTTTAGGGTTTCCTCCGTGGATGTAGGCCATTAGGCTGAACCACGAAACTCTCGTGTGTTACTGTATTCTACACTTTATACTTTCGCTTCCGCATCCATACTAGCATATTCAACATAGTGTATCAATGCTAATATTTAACATGGTATCAGAGCCAAACTTTATTCAAGGGATCTTCTCAACCTTATCAAATCTCAATATTTCATCAAGCTTCCATCTTGAATTTGAGTGGGGGTGTTAGAGATATATTAGCCCATTAGCATAAGCCCAAACCTAATTATACTTTGTGTGCAAGCCAAGTCTCCTACTTGTACTAGAAGTCTATTAGTCTAGGGTTTAGTCTACTATATATACACATGTTATAATTCATTGTAATACAGGATTTGTACTACACTATAATATATTATTGAAGAAGCCCTTTAGGGTTTCCTCCGTGGATGTAGGCCATTAGGCAGAACCACGTAACTCTCGTGTATTACTGTGTTCTATACTTTATGCTTTCGCTTCCGCATTCATACTAGCATATTCAACATGGTATATCAATGCTAATATTTAACATCCCGAATGGTCATACTTTTTTAATTTATACTTATATTTTAAGTAAACTACCAACATCAGTGGCTCGGCCAATGGAGCCGCTTGTGGTGGAGGTCCAATGGTCGAACCGCCAAAATAATGGCTTCGATGAACGCCGCCGGATTGGTCTCGCCACCCACCAAACCGCCATTGTACCGCCATCACTGACGGGCTGACTGTTGTAATAGTGGCTCCAACGACCGCCACCAAATCAATGTCTCCAACCACCGTATTGCTAGAATCGGTGACTGAACCGATGTCGCCAAATCGATGTCTCCGACCAACTGTCATTTTTTTTTTTTTTGATCCAACGGTCATAATTTTTATTGTTATATCCACCAGTCATAATTTTGAAATTCAAACGGTAAATTCAAACCTAAAGGTCATATTTTTTTAACTTTAAACCCAATGGTAAATTCAAACCTAAAAGTCATATTTTTTTTAACTTTAAACCCAATGGTAAATTCAAACCTAAAAGTCATATTTTTTTTAATTTTAAACCCAATGGTAAATTCCAACCTAAAGGTCATATTTTTTAACTTTAAACCCAATGGTAAATTCAAACCTAAATGTCAAATTTTGGAAATTCAAACTCAAGTCACATTCTTGCTCTATAAATATGACTATTTTCTCTCTAATTCCATCAACTTCTACAAAATTATCTCTTCCATTCGGTTTTTGTTCTCTCTTAATGGATTTCCATTATGACATTGATTTTATTTTTCCAAATGATGAGCCTTCATTTGACTCATCTTCTGATGATGATGAGTTGGAACTTACTTTAGCTATTGCCATAGAAGAATTAAACAATGAAGGAGCATCAACATCACGTCGTCGTTCAGTTCAACCTCACAAGTTTATCTGGCGTAATCCTTTGCAAGTTCATGACAGGCTTTTCCATAATTATTTTGCTAAAACACCAGTGTATCCTCCTAATGTATTTCAAAGGAGGTTTCGAATGAGTCGTTCTCTTATTCTACGTATCCATTCAAGAGTTGAAGTTACTGAACCATACTTTGTTCAAAAAAGAAATACGGCTAACACACTTGGGTTATCTTCCCTTCAAAAGATGACCGCTACAATCAGAATGCTTGCATATAGAGTGTCAGCGGATTTCATGGATGAATACTTAAGGATTGGAGAAACCACTACAATAAAAAGCTTAAAAAAAATTTGTTAAAGTTGTAGTTTCAATCTTTTCTAAAGAGTATTTGAGGTCACCAAACAACAATGACATTGCAAGGTTGCTAGCGGTTGGCCAACACCGTGGATTTTCAAGAATGCTGGGGAGCATTGACTGCATGCATTGGAAATGGAAGAATTGTCTAAGTAAGTGGAAAGGTCAATATATTGGTCATACTCGTGATCCAATGATGATTTTGGAAATCGTGGCGTCATATGACCTTTGGATATGACATGCATTTTTTGGGTTACCAAGGTCTCACAATGACATCAATGTCCTAGAGCGGTCTTCTATATTTTTTGAGCTTGCTGAAGGGCGTGCTCCTCTGGTTAATTATTTGATAAATGGTAATGACTATTCGATGGAGTACTATCTTGCAGATGGTATATATCCATCATGGGCAACATTTGTCAAAACAATTCCAACACCAAAAGACTGTAAAAGACAACATTTTGCTTCCGCACAAGAGGCGGCCAGGAAGGATGTCGAACATGCATTTGGAGTACTTCAAGTGCGATTTGCAATTGTGCGCAAGCCTACATGTTTTTTCCACCTTGAAATGCTTAAGGACATTATGATGGCATGTATAATATAGCATAATATGATTGTTGAAGATGAGCGACATACTTACCTTGGAGCAAATGACTTCGATTATGATCAAATCGATGATAATGGACCCGAACTGGTGTCACATAATCCCACTTGTAACCTTATACAGTTCATTGAACATCATAATTCCATTAAGGATAGAGGAATTCAATCTCAACTTCAAGTGGATTTCGTCGAGGATCTATGGCAACTACAAGGCCAGTCATTGGAATTTGGAATTCTAAATTTCTAAGTATTAATACTTTTATTTAATGTGAACCTTCATTGGAATTTGAAATTTACTAAGTTTAATATTACTAAGTTGCCAAAAAGAACACTGTAAATTTTATTCTACTATTAAACTTCATTATCATGAATTTGAAATTTACTGAGCTTTTTTTTTTTTTTTTGAGATAAAAGAGAAAATTTTTATTTTATATATAGGGGTATTTAACCCTCTGCTAACAGTAAAAAAATAATGCAGAACTATGCAGAAAATCACGTCTGCAGAATTCAAAAACAATACATAGAAAGCTATAAAATAAGCAGAGGAGTTGGATCACAATTACAACATTACCGGACCTATACTGCAGAAGCAAGAAATATGCAAAAAAACAAAACAGTTTTTGCAGAAACAAATAATTATGCAGAAAAATAGCATATACAACCAATAAAATCAACAAGTACAACCACCTTCAACAGAGACATTACTTCACCCAAAATAGAATCACAAATTAAATTGAATAATCAAGTGCTATTGTTCGTGCATAATACAAAATTTACAACATTGCATCTATTTCCTTGAAAAAGTGAGAACTACAAATACATCTAACATAATTAGAGATTGCATAATTATGTTTCTTACACAAGTAAATACTACGAAAGAGATGTCTAACATCAAATCATCTATATCAACAATGTGCTAATATCTTTGCACTATACAAAAAATTACTTGATTAGATATTGTCAATAATAATATTCAAATTATAATGGAAATTTAGACCTTAACCTCTCCAAAATTTCCAAACGACGTAGACGAATATATTCTTTTTGCTCAAGATCCATGATTCTTGTATCTTTCATCATAATTTCATCTTCTATTTTCCTCTTCATTCTTCTCTTCCGTGTTACAAATCAACTTTTCATTCTTCTTTTCCTTGATACGAATCAACTCTCTTCATTCTTTAGATGCAATGTGCATTAACTCTCTTCGTTCTTCTAATGCAATACGCATACTTTCCTTTTTCTCCTCATGCATTCTCCTCTTTTCTTCCTTAATTTCGTCCAATTGAAAGGAAAGTATTGAGACCACATCATCACAATTCTTTCTTTTCTTTAATTTCTCCTTTTCGGCCTTCTTGCCTATAGGTCTCTCCAAGGTTTCGTCGGAGTTCATCTCATCATTGTCTTCATCTAGATTTATTGAGTTTGCAAAAGTATGAAAAGATTGTGTGGCTGACTATCTTGTGTTGACTTTCAAATTATCTTCTAAAATCAACCACTTAGCTTCATTCCTCAAAATTCTCTAATAATGTTCCAATTGAAATGCATATTTGCTATTATTTTGATACATAGCTTTTGCATCATTTATCTACAAAAGTAACAAATTGAAAATAATGAGAATCATAAAACTAAAAGTATATTGATGTACAATACATATTAGATATTGAGTCGAAATACCTTGTCATGCTTTACCACTTTCATTCTGGTTCTCAATTTGAGCTAAGCATCCACAAATTAAATTGAATAATCAAATGCTATTGTTCGGGCATAATACAAAATTTACAACATTGCATCTGTTTCCTTGCACAAGTGAAGACTACAAATATATCTAACATGATTAGAGATTGCATAATCATGTTTCCTACACAAGTAAATACTACAAAAGAGATGTCTAACATCAAATTATCTATATCAACCATGTGCTAGTATATTTGCACTCTATAAAAAATTACTTGATTATATATTGTCAATAATAATATTCAAATTATGATGGAAATTTAGATCTTAACCTCTCCAAGATTTCTAAACGACGTAGACGAATATATTCTTTTTGCTCAAGATCCATGATTCTTGTATCTTTCATCATAATTTCATCTTCCATTTTCCTCTTCATTCTTCTCTTCCTTGTTACAAATCAACTTTTCATTCTTCTCTTCCTCAATAGAATCAACTCTCTTTGTTCTTTAGATGCAATGTGCATTAACTCTCTTTGTTGTTTTAATGCAATGCGCATACTTTCCTTTTTCTCCTCATGCATTCTCCTCTTTTCTTCCTTAATTTAGTTCAATTGGAAGGAAAGTATTGGAACCACGTCATCATAATTCTTTCTTTTCTTTAATTTCTCATTTTCGGCCTTCTTGCCTATGGGTCTCTCCAAGGTTTCGTCGGAATTCATCTCATCATTGTCTTCATCTAGATTTATTGAGCTTGCAAAAGTATGACAAGATTGTGTGGCTGGCTATCATGTGCGGACCTTCAAATTATCTCTTAGAATCAACCACTTAACTTCATTCCTCAAAATTCTCCAACAATGTTCCAATTGAAATGTATTTTTGCTATTACTTTGATACATAGTTTTTGCATCATTTATCTACAAAAGTAACAAATTGAAAATAATGAGAATTATAAAACTAAAAGTATATTGATGTACAATACATATTAGATGTTAAGTCGAAATACCTTGTCATGCTCAGTTTTACCACTTTCATTCCGGTTCTCAATTTGGGCCAAACATTCACAAATTAAATTGAATAATCAAGTGCTATTTCTCGTGCATAATACAAAATTTACAACATTGCATCTATTTCCTTACACAAGTAAAGATTACAAAAATATATCTAACATGATTAGAGATTGCATAATCATGTTTTCAACACAAGTAAATACTATAAAAGAGATGTCTAACATCAAATCATCTATGTCAACCATGTGCTAGTATTTTTGCACTGTACACAAAATTAGTTGATTAGATATTGTCAATAATAATATTCAAATTATGATGGAAATTTATACCTTAACCTCTCCAAGATTTCCAAACGACATAGATGAATGTATTCTTTTTTCTCAGGATCCATAGTTCTTGTATCTTTCATCATAATTTCCTCTTCCATTTTCTTCTTTTCTACTTCATTCTTCTCTTCCTTCATACAAATCAACTTTTCATTCTTCTCTTCCTTGATACGAATCAACTCTCTTCGTTCTTTGGATGCAATGTGCATTAACTCTCTTCGTTTTTCTAATGCAATGCGCATACTTTCCTTTTTCTCCTCATGCATTCTCCTCTTTTTTTCTTTTATTTCGTTCAATTGGGAGGAAAGTATTGGGACCACGTCATCACAATTCTTTCTTTTCTTTAATTTTTCCTTTTCAGCATTCTTGCCTATGGGTTTCTCCAAGGTTTCGCCGGGGTTCATCTCATTATTGTCTTCATCTAGATTTATTGAGCTTATAAAAGTATGACAAGATTGTGTGGCTGGCTATCTTGTGTGGACTTTCAAATTATCTCTTAGAATCAACTACTTAGCTTCATTCCCCAAAATTCTCCAATAATGTTCTAATTGAAATGCATTTTTGCTATTATTTTGATATGTAGCTTTTGCATCATTTATCTACAAAAGTAACAAATTGAAAATAATAAGAATCATAAAACTAAAAGTGTATTGATGTACAATACATATTAGATGTTGAGTCGAAATACCTTGTCATGCTCAGTTTTACCTTTCATTCCGGTTCTCAATTTGGGCCAAGCATCCACAAATTAAATTGAATAATCAAGTGCTATTGTTCATGCGTAATACAAAATTTACAACATTGCACCTGTTTCCTTGCACAAGTGAAGACTACAAAAATATATTTAACATGATTAGAGATTGCATAATTATGTTTCCTACACAAGTAAATATTACAAAAGAGATGTTTAACATCAAATCATCTATATCAACTATGTGCTAGTATCTTTGCACTATACAAAAAATTACTTATTGTTAATAATAATATTCAAATTGTGATGGAAATTTTGACCTTAATTTCTCCAAGATTTCCAAACGACATAAACGAATATATTCTTTTTGCTCAGGATCCATGGTTCTTGTATCTTTCTTCATAATTTATTCGTCCATTTTTCTCTTTTCTACTTCATTCTTCTCTTCCTTGATATAAATCAAATTTTCATTCTTCTCTTTTTTTATACGAATCAACTCTCTTCATTCTTCGGATGCAATGTGCATTAACTCTCTTCGTTTTTCTAATGCAATGCGCATACTTCCTTTTTCTCCTTATGCATTCTCCTATTTTCTTCCTTAATTTCGTTCAATTGGGAGGAAAGTATTGGGACTACGTCATCACAATTCTTTCTTTTTTTTAATTTCTCCTTTTCAGCCTTCTTGCCTATGGGTTTCTCCAAGGTTTCGTCGGAATTCATCTCGTCATTGTCTTCATCTAGATTTATTGAGCTTGCAAAAGTATGACAAGATTATATGGTTGGCTATCATGTGCGGACTTTCAAATTATCTCTTAGAATCAACCACTTAGCTTCATTCTTTAAAATTAATGTTCCAATTGAAATGCATTCTTGCTATTACTTTGATACATAGCTTTTACATCATTTATCTACAAAAGTAACAAATTGAAAATAATGAGAATCATAAAACTAAAAGTGTATTAATGTACAATACATATTAGATGTTAAGCCAAAATACCTTGTCATGCTTAGTTTTACCACTTTCATTCTGGTTCTCAATTTGAGCCATAAAACTAAAAGTGTATTGATGTACAATACATATCAGATGTTGAGTCGAAATATCTTGTCATGCTTAGTTTTACTACTTTCATTCTGGTTCTCAATTTGGGCCAAACATCCACAAATTAAATTGAATAATCAAGTGCTATTATTCGTACATAATACAAAATTTACAACATTGTATCTGTTTCCTTACACAAGTGAAGACTACAAAAATATATCTAATATGATTAGAGATTGCATAATCATATTTTCTATACAAGTAGATACTACAAAAGATATGTCTAACATCAAATCATCTATGTCGACAATGTACTAGTATCTTTGCACTATAGAAAAAATTACTTAATTAGATATTGTTAATAATAATATTCAAATTATGATGGAAATTTAGACCTTAACCTCTTCAAGATTTCCAAACGATATAGATGAATATATTCTTTTTGCTCAGGATCCATGGTTCTTGTATCTTTCATCATAATTTCATCTTCTATTTTCCTCTTTTCTATTTCATTCTTTTCTTCCTTGATGCAAATCAACTTTTCATCATTCTCTTCCTTGATACGAATCAACTCTCTTCGTTCTTCGAATGCAATGTGCATTAACTCTTTTCGTTCTTCTAATACAATGCGCATACTTTCCTTTTTCTCTTCATGCTTTCTCCTCTTTTCTTCCTTAATTTCGTTCAATTGGGAGAAAAGTATTGGGACCACGTCATCACAATTTTTTCTTTTCTTTAATTTCTCATTTTCGGCCTTCTTGCTTATGGGTCTCTCCAAGGTTTCACCAAAGTTCATCTCATCATTGTCTTCATCTAGATTTATTGAGCTTGCAAAAGTATGACAAGATTGTGTGGCTGGCTATCTTGTGCAGACCTTCAAATTATCTCTTAGAATCAACGACTAAGTTTCATTTCTCAAAATTCTCCAACAATGTTCTAATTGAAATGTATTTTTGCTATTAGTTTGATACATAGTTTTTGCATCAATTATCTACAAAAGTAACAAATTGAAAATAATGAGAATTATAAAACTAAAAGTGTATTGATGTACAATACATATTAGATGTTGAGTCGAAATACCTTATCATGCTCAGTTTTACTACTTTCCTTCCGATTCTCAATTTGAGCCAAGCATCGACAAATTAATTTGAATAATCAAGTGCTATTGTTCATGCATAATACAAAATTTACAACATTGTATCTGTTTTCTTGCACAAATGAAGACTACAAAAATATATCTAACATGATTAGAAATTGCATAATCTTGTTTCCTACACAAGTAAATACTACAAAATAAATGTCTAACATCAAATCATCTATGTCAACTATGTGTTAGTATTTTTGCACTATACAAAAAATTACTTGATTAGATATTGTCAATAATATGGAAATTTAGACCTTAACCTTTTCAAGATTTCCAAACGACGTAGACGAATATATTATTTTTGTTCAAGATCCATGGTTCTTGTATCTTTCATCATAATTTCATCTTCCAGTTTCCTCTTTTCTACTTCATTATTCTCTTTCTTGATATAAATCAACTTTTCATTCTTCTCTTCCTTGATACGAATCAACTCGTTTCATTCTTCGGATGCAATGTGCATTAACTTTCTTCGTTCTTCTAATGCAAAGCGCATACTTTTATTTTTCTCCTACTACGTTCTCCTCTTTTTTTCCTTCATTTCGTTCAATTGGGAGGAAAGTATTGGGATCACGTCATCACAATTCTTTTTTTTCTTTAATTTCACCTTTTCGGCCTTCTTGCCTTGGGTCTCTCCAAGGTTTCGCCGGAGTTCATCTCATTATTGTTTTTATCTAGATTTATTGAGCTTGCAAATGTATGACAAGATTGTGTGGCTGGCGATCTTGTGCGGACCTTCAAATTATCTTTTAGAATCAACCATTTAGCTTTATTCCTCAAAATTCTTCAATAATGTTCCAATTGAAATGCATTTTTGCTATTACTTTGATACATAGCTTTTGCATCATTTATCTACAAAAGTAACAAATTGAAAATAATGAGAATCATAAAACTAAAAGTGTATTGATGTACAATACATATTATATGTTGTACCTTGTCATGCTCAGTTTTACCATTTTCATTCTGGTTCTCAATTTGGGCCAAGCATCCACAAAACTTGTTGATCTCCCTTTGAATTGTTGACCACCGACTATTTAAAGAATCCTTGGTGCGATTAAATTTTTTGTCATTGTGGAAGGTGGACCAAATTCTATCTCAAAATGTTGTGTTTTTGGTCCGTCGATGTCACAGCATTTCAGCTAACATTGAGCCATGCCGACACTAGCTTAATGTCTTCATCTACAGTGAAGTTGTTTCCCCGTTGATCTCTCTTAGTAGTTGATTTTTTTTTGCAATGGGGGGTGTAGATTATCCCATTTCAACTTAAGGCGGATGATTGATGGACATTCATGTCTGAATGCGGAGTGAACATCAAAATACTACTGTAAAAAAACTCAAAACATTGTTCATTGTCTTCTAAAATGTTAAGGAAGAAATGATTTTATGAGTTCATCACCTAACAAACACCAAAGTAATTCAGAAGCAAAACTAATAAGCAACAAAATTGAAGTTGAAATTTATCTACTAGATAATGCAGGGGAAAAGAATTGACAGTGATGGGTAAGCCAGGCATGCCAAAAAAGCTTAAATTGAAGCTCATAAGCATTCAATTGTATAATCTCAAAATGAATTATAGTGCTTTAATATTTGACTCCTTTTTTACTAGCACACATTAAGTGATGGAGACATGGGGTTTAAAGGCCAAATCCCACGATTGGTGATTGATCCAAGGAATAATCACTCTAATTTCAAGGCCATCATCTTGTTAACTATACTACTTGCAACCTATAAGATTAGTCCTAGAATAAAAATAAAAAATTAAAGATTAGTCCTAGATTAAAATTGCTCCACCAAATTAACATGGGGAAAACAGTCTGAAAACTAAGTACATAGCTAAGTAGTTTATAACTAAGTATATACCCTGTTCAAGCAATCCGAAAACAGGGGAGAAATAGAAATTTAATACAAGTTTAAAAAACTCCAAATTCTTCAAACACTCCCTACACTCAGGGAAACTAATCCCTATCAAAAGACATAAAATTTAATCCTTACCTAAACTCTAAAATAATCAAATATAAATACACACAAAATCTGAAATACTAATAAATTCCAAAAATAATTTTGGGTGTGTTCCGAAGAATCCTTGAAAAGAAAAAAATTTGACGCAAGAAACTCCTAAGAAACCCTAAAAAAAATTAGTTTAGATAAACTCCCAAGAATCTTGCTTGAAACCAAAAAACAAAAAAACCCTAAAATCTCAATGAGAAAAACCCATACCTTTTTAGAGAAATTAGCCCCAAAGTCTGTCAATAGAGAAGATGAGTTTGTCAATTGATCCACCTTCCTCACGGGACTGCAAAACCCCAAACCGATCACATTATTTCCTGTGGTGGTGAGAATGAGTAAAAGCTGATAAGAAGCAGACGAAGAGAGAATATGAGAGGAAGAGCTCAGGAATGAAACAGGGAGAGACAAGTTGAGACCTAAGAGGCATTGGTGTCGCTCAGTGAGAGGAGAGAGAAAAAAAAGTGCCAAAAAGGTGTTTTTATATTGTACGAAGATAATATTAAAATAATGGATAAACGAGCTACAGTAACCGTGTAAATATACATGGTTACTATAGCTAATGTGTATATTTACACATTTTTACACCCACTGATGTGGGTGTTTTTTTGCTTAAAATGTGTAAAATTGATATATTTTTTCTATTTTAGAAGACTATACAAGGGCTGATGTGGTTGCTCTTGTAGCTAAATTTCTTAACATATTGGCCCACAATGTGAAGAATCGTACAATCTCATTTTTCTTTCATCATTCTGGAGGGACTATAAGTCGGCATTTTTATTCGGTGCTAAAAGTAGTCATCACATTAGAAAAACATTTTTTTTAAACAACCAACTAAAGCAAAAGTCTCCCCATAAATACTCAATAGTAGTAGATTTTATCCGTACTTCAAGGTTAATAAAGATTATGTATGCGATCACTTTAGGATTTTAAAGTTGTCTATTCAAATAGGCACTTATGTTTCAAAATTATTATAGGATTGTATTTGTGCACTAAATGAGACTCACATTCAAGTGAAGATGTCAAGGGAAGATGCATCAAGATATCGTGGAAGGAAAGAGTATCCAACACAAAATGTGTTGGCAATATGTTCTTTTAACATGAAATTTATTTATGTGTTGCCTAGATAGGAATGCTTTGCTTTTGATTTAAGGATATTATAAAAAGCTCTTTTTTTTTTTTTTTTTTTAGAAACTATTATAAAAAGCTCTAAGTAGACAAGATAGTCTTAAAATTCTTTAAGGTAATTTTTTTTTTGTGCACAAATATATCATTTATATTTTTTTGGTTATAAAACTTGTATTAAATAACTTATATTTTAGCTAGGAAAATATTATTTGGTAGATGCGAGCTATTTGTTAAGGGCTGGACTTCTTGCACCATATAAAGGTGTATGTTACCACTCGAAAGAGTACTCAACACGTGCGCTTTCCAATGCTCGTGAATTATTTAACTATCAACATGCTTCATTGCGTAATGTCATTGAGAGAGCATTTTGAATATTAAAAAAAATGATTCCCAATTATTTCAAGAGCAACAAACCTTATTACTTAGTTGAAACCTAAACTAAGATTATTTTGGCATGTTGCATTCTAAATAATTATTTGATGGATGTTGATCTTGATGAAAAAGTAATTGTTGAGGTTGATCGAGAGCTTATGGATAAGGATACAAATCTTGAAGTTGTTAATACTGCCAACAGTATCGATGTTGATGGTAGGTTAGGTGTAATTCTGTGAAATAGTATAGCAGCTAGTATGTGGTGAGATTATTGCTCTTAAAGAGATGATATTAGAATTGCTATTGAAAATATGTTATGTTTTTGTATTTTTGGTAACATTTCCAATGGTTGAACTTTGAAAATTATTTTATAAGCGAATCTTCCATAACATTTTGTTGTTGTTGGACATATTGTGCAAATCATATTGTAAATATATAAATAATTATTTATTATATTCTAGTGATGTTAATGCACTTTCTTGGATTATGCAATATATTTCCCATGGTATTTTATTATTTATCCAACACCTACTACATTAAATTATATTACTTAATGAATACTTGTCATATTATAATTAATTCAGTTATTTTAATATTAACCTGCAACTATGAAAAATGACTAATGATATATCTGCTAAGTCTAAAGACACATTAAAATAGATAGAGCATATGGATATTGTTCTTGTTGATAAATTATTAGAGGAATAATATAAGAGCAACAAAGTTGATAGTGTTTTTACAATTCACTACTTATAAAAATGTTGCCAATGAATGCATTGAAAAGTTTGATTTTTCAATAAAAAAACATCATGTACAAAATTGTTTAAAGACACTTAAAATGAATTTTAATACATGTTTGGATATTTTTAAAGGTTTGAGTAGTTTTCATGGAATCCAAATACAAAGGTATTTGAAGCAGAGCCTGAAGTGTGGAATGATTTGATAAAGATTTTGTCTTTGTTACATACTTAAAAAAAATTATAAGCACATATACATACAACATAGTCACGGCCTTCATCTTCATCTTCGTATTCTACTTCTATTTCTTCTTCTTACTTCTTTTTCTCCTTCTTCTCTTTCTTATATCTGTCTCCACTGCTGTGGTTTCTGTTTCTCACCTTCTCTCTTTTTGTGTTTGTGTTGATTCTTTTGAATTATTTTTTATGTTTCCAAGGTCCTTTCACATGACTTACATTGGGTAAGAAGAAAACTTTTAATTTTTGAATTAAAGATGGAAAAATGTTATAGCCATTAGATTTTTGTAGTTGAGCTCGTGATGTGACTATTGATAGATTGATATGTGACAAGCATTTGATAACTGTCAACCCAGCCCACCAGTGAATACAAAAGAAAAATCAAATTGAGTAAAACAACAACAAAAAAATAAAAACATATAAGGCCTCCACTAGTTATTGAGGACTTGGCACACTCAGCTGCACTCATAATTATATACAATTAAGTATATAATAATTATTAAATAATTATTTTAATTTAAAATTACAAAGTGTCCTTCTAATTCCTATATTATTACAATATTACTATCACCAGTTTAATTAATCAACATATAAAGAAATAAAGAAATATTATATCTATGTATGCTTAGGATATGATATTTCTTATTTTTGTCTGGGGAAAGTTATGATATGAAAAAATAAATTTGAAAGATAGATTTTTATATTTAATTAGGCCATTTAATTTAATTTTTCTATTAATACTAATTTAATATATTTATTTATATTTAAATAATTATTAAATTAATTATGACGTCATCACGGTTAACCTTGGTTCAATCTCGGTTCGACCTTAAAAACTTTGAACATTTCCCTTTTACGGTTCAATAAACGGTCCGGGTCTGAAAACCTTGGTTGAAAGTGCAAAAGAAAAAGTTTAGTGATGGGCAAGAAAGGAAAGCAACGTTCATGTTGATGCTAATGACACAATATCATGAGATAGGTTTTGTATGGATGGTATGACAAACATGTATGATTTAAATTATGAACCAACAACTTCTATTAATGCTTTTTTGCAATCACACTCACATGATGTAAACTTGTCTAAGACTTTAAAAAAGAAGGCTTATATGATAGATATAATGGAAAAGCAATTTGAACAACTTAGTGATGAAATTAATAAGGTGGTTGAAGCAATTAGGGAATGAAATATAATTGTTGGGAAGGGAATTGTTCCTCTGAAATGAGGACGGCCACGATGTTATTCTGAAAAATAAATATTTATTAAGTTGAAAATTTTACACTTTTATATTGAAGCCTTCCTTTTCTTGATTGACTCTCAATCTAAAATGATAGCATTCTTTGGTTGCCTAGTTAAACGACGCAGAGAATTACTATTTCGTATGATGTATGATCCAACAGTTGCTTGACTTCAATATAATGGTTGGTAAGACATTACATTTGATGAATTGCATTTTTTGTATGGATAGTGTTGGAATATAGAATATCTTTGATGAATATTTTGATAGAGATTTAACTAAATGAGACATTTTGAATGTATATAGCTGGTTAAGTTTCCCTTGGAGGTAAGTGTTATAAGTCTCTTTTAGATATTGATAGTAAAAAGACACTAAACTTATGGTTCTTTTGTGACATTGTAGATTAATCTAAATGTATTATTACAATATGCTCTTGAAGGAATGTAAATATATTGTAAAGAAATTGAACTTATGGTTCATTTTATGACAATGTGGATGAATCTTAGTGTATTAGAATGTGCTTTTAAAGGATGTATATATGTTATTGTATATTATTATGTAAAATAATCTTAAAATTTGTGTTATTAACTTATTGTGTGTATATGTTGTGGAAAGATCACCCAATAAAGCCTAAAATATTTTACAAGATTCACAATATTGGTCACCATAAATGCTAGGTTCCTAATATCGTGTGCACAACTATTAGACTACAGGGTAGTGACTTAGCCATATTGATAGAAATCAATTTATTCTTTCATATGCTATTGTACATTGCCTTGTGTATATATTCAAATTAATGGTCAATGGAATACATACTTTTCAGCCAATCTAAAAAAAAAATGTTAAAAATGATGATTTTTTTTTTTTTAACGATTGGTTAAAGAATGATGTTTTTTTTTTTTTTTTTAATAATTAATTTCAAATTAAATAAATATAATGATCAATTGTATAACCAAACATAAAATTTGAAAAGGAAAAAAAAAAAAAACTGAAATATATCCATAAAATTATTTCATAAAAAAGTGGAAAAAATTGTCAAAGTAGATAAAGACATAAATGTAAAAATACACATATTTCATTTCCCTTCCTTTTATAAACCAAACAAAGGTAATGTATATAAACACACCTCAAGAAACTAATGTTCCCTTCCTTTTCTTTTCTCCTTCCCTTTACCTTCTCTTCCATTTCCTCAATTACATCCAGACAGTGTAATTTTTTTTTTTTTTGAGAGAATTTCAACTTATGGCATCTATTTTTTATAATAGCTCTTTATCATCAGACCAAGATACTAATTGGTTTTTGGTGTAGGTGGGGATTGAATCTCAGATCTCTTATTTAATTATTAGAGACTTTACCAATTGAGATAATCAGACAAAATTGTAGATGTGGTAATTGTAATTTAGCTTCTTATAATCTATATTATTATTTAAAGAGCTTTTCTAATTTGGACTGAACTTTTACATGACTTAAAAAGTATCCTTAAACCTTACGTTTAATAGGGGAAAAAAAAAAAAAAAAAACCTTGACGACAACCCGATAAAAATATATCTCAAACTCCACTTAAAATGCGTACAAATTAAGACACTCTATTCATTTGTATCTTCAAAACAAATTAAAAAAAAAAAAAAAGTTCTGATGTGACTTATGACACTTGTCAACCAGATAGCACACGTTGCATCCGTCTAGGTAACCACTTAGATCAGTTTAGCTTCCCCCTCAAATTTTCGAATTTCTCTCACAAATTTTCATTTCCCTGCCTGCCTGAACAGTCTCTCTCTCTATCTCTCTTCCCAAAAGGCCAAAACCCTATGTTATAAAAAATTGGGATTGCTCCTCCTCTTCCACTTGGCGCAAAATCTTGGTTGTCGCGAAGAACAAGAACGAGATTCTCAATTCAATAACGAAACCCTAATTTCTTCGACCAAAAGCTCATCGTCGATACAGCGATCGATTCCATTACCTTTTCCAACTATGGTATGCTCATTTCTTCTTCATTTTCTGTTGTGTTTTCTCGGCAACCAAACAGCGTCGTAGCTTAGGACATTTTAGAATTGCTATTGTGTCTCTTCCTGTTAAAAGGCTTTCGATTACTGCTACGATGCACCTCAATGTTACAATGTTCATAATAGATTTAGCTTAGAATTATTAAGTTCATCATGCATATCAAATTTTAGATTTCATTTTTATCCAATCCATAATTTGTGTGTTTGGCATTTAAAAAAAAAAAAAAAAAGCTAAAAATTTATAGTTGAGACGGTTATTGGTTTCTGATCATCTTGAGATTTGACAAATATGGGGAAAGTGAATAATGCAACGGGTGGATTTGTCGAAATATTTGGTCAATAAAATGATTTTTGATGGTGTTACTGTTACATTAACCAAAAGTTATAATAGATGTTACTTTGAATATATATTTTGTGTGTGCGCTTGCGTTTGTGTGCACTATCTTGTGGTTGGTGGTTGCGGTGGCAGCAATGGTGATGGGCCGATGGCAATAATTGAGAACAAGATGGGAAAGAAAGTGGGTTATTCTTGTGTAACCAAAATTAATGACTGTGGTAGTTAGATGGACCAACTTCATCAAAATTGATGGGCTATAGGGAGAAGAGAAAACCAAAATAACTTTGGTTCAAGCTTTTAAGAGACATGATGATCTTTGTTCAACAAAATGGATTTCCCTTGATAGAACTAAATGGTCAGAAATGATTTCTGCAACCAATCCCACGTGGATAAAGTTTTGTTGCATATGTTTTTATAAACTTCTGTGCTGGTGTAGATAGCCTAGTAGGTTTTAAGAATGCCTTAGAATTTGAATGTAATTAAAAAGAAAAGAGGGGGGGTGGGGGGGGGGGGGGGGGGGAGGGCTATAATAATGAGTTAAAGAATGGGGAATAAGAACTAAGTTGATAAATCATGGTATAGTAATTGTAATCGATGTTGCATATATAAATCAAATGGGAAGATAGTGGATCATTTTTTTTTCATTGTGGCATGCTAATTAAATGTGGACTCTAGCATTCTGTTTGTTTGAGGTTAGGTGGGTTATTCCAAGAACAGTGGTTGAACTGTTGGCATGTTGGAAGAGACATTTTTGTAGATGGCATAGTGGTGAGATTTGAAATACAATTCTCCTATGTTAATGAGTTGTATTAGGAGAGAAAGGAATGCACCAGGTTTTAGGGGAGTTACTGGTATTGAGGCTGAAAATTTTCTTCTTATTTACATTTGGATGGCAGCCACTAGTTGACATTCTGTTCAAACTTCCTTGAGTTCTTGGGTCTTTTGAATCTTAGGTGTTTCTCTTGTATACATTTGGGCCATGCCCGTTATTCCACTATTTTAATGTAACTCATATTAATAAAAAATGGAAAATTCTTGGGTGAAACAATTTACAAACCCATTTACATAATTATATTTGTCTTTGTGTGTGCGCGTGTGAGAGAGAGAGATTGTCATCTTTCTTGTTTGCAAAGCCTGAATCATCAACTTTTCTATTACATTTGGCTTGTTCATTTGTCCATTTGCACAGGCTGGAAGGGTTATTATTAACTTGATTGTGGTGGGCTCTGGCATGTTAGCAAAGGCTTTTGTTCAGGCATACCGTCAAGCACTTGCAAGTAAGCTTTTTTCGTTGTAGTAACTTTATACTTGGAATTGCTATCTACTTTTTCCTCTTCCGGGCGTAATATTGTTATTATTCTTACTGTAATCATTATTTCTAACAAGCTGTTGCCAGTTGTTCTTGTGTTTGGAGTTCTGGCTCATGTGATCATATTTGTTCATGGTAGGGATTTCAATGTTATATAATAATAATAATCTTTTTTTTGTGTCATGGGTTAGTAAAAAATCTTATTCACAATTCATAGGCAATAAAAGCTTGAATAAGCAAATTTTTAATTAAAATATCCATTGGAAGAAACGATCTCTTGGGAAATTGCAACAAAGTGTGTATGTAGATACAGAACACCGCTATGTTAAGAACATGGATACACCGATATGATAATGTTTAGAAAACTAGTTTATAATATGGGAGGCATATTGTACTTAAGAAATAGATATGTTTAAAATATTGTTTTTTTCAAATTGTTAAGTATGTTGCATTTATTACACAACATTGTCAACTTATATATTAGTGTTTTTGGACCAAATGGCATCTCCTTCTTCTTTCTCCTATACAACAAGGGGTGAAGGGTAAGGTCCCAGTTTCAACCATATATGGCTCATGAATTGTATTTGTCTATATAAATGTATATAATCCCCTCCTATGTTTAATCTACAATTATTTTCTTATTTATAGTGAAAGGTGATAACCTAATGTTGAAGGTGTATTTCATATGTATATTAGAGTATCTGAGAAGTATCACATCATGAAAACTATTTAAATGTTTGATATTTCCATGAAGTAACTGTGCCGCTGTGCGTTTTAGCAAAGCTGTTATTATTTTCAAGGCCAGTTTGTTTATTTATTTTATAATGAAATTCAAGAAAATTCTGTTTTGTATAACAAGTGCGTCTTTGAAACTTATCAAAAAAAAAAAAAAAAGGTGCGTCTTTGAAGGGGTTGAGCCGTCTTTAGAGTTGAAACTATTCTTACTTCATTCTCTGTATGCTTGTATGGCTGCTTTAAGTAGTCACTCATTCTCCTCTCTGGTGGAGTTTTTAGATTCATGTGAATTATGATGATCTTTGTAGCTTCCCTAGTGTACTGCTTGTGTACATGGGGAGTTACTCTTCTTTTTTTCCTCAATAAATGTTTGATTAGCTATCAGAAAAAGGGGGAAAGTATAAATTGTTATACATGTAATCTTCTCAAATTAGGAATAATATCCCAACGAGCCCAACAGAGCCTTTGAAGAAATCATATCACATTGATATTTTGTAGAACCAGTCCTGAAACCTATTTTAGAAGAGTGCTCTCAAATATGTGAATAAAATGAATATTACTTTTCCCATTCTTAATTGGTTAGTGAAAGGTGGTTAGAGAGATAGGGAGCTGGTCCACCTTTAACCAAGCTCTGATGGTTAAATGGTTATGGCGCTTTGGGTTGGAGGAAGTGCAGTTATGGAGGCGTGTAGTTGCTGTGGAGAGTGCAGTGGTTGGTGCTTGAAAAATTCTTAGGCAACTCATGGTTGTGACTTATGGAAAAGTATTCATATGGGGTGGGATGGGTTCTTACAGTATACTCCCTTTGATGTAGGGGAGGGCAGCCGTGTTTGAATTGCATGATAGGCGGTGTGGCAACCAACTGTTGAAGATGGCTTTTCCTGACCTGTATGATTGTTTATTAGTTTGAGATGCCTCAGTTGGTTCCTTGTTGGGAAAACAGAATGGCGGTGAACAGAGGAGTCAGGATGTCAGGTTTGTAAGAGACTTTAATGATTGGGAGTTAGAGATGGTCTTATTAAGAGAGGATACACTCTAGTAGGGTGTTGTTGCGTTGTGGAGTTTTGTCTTTCGTTCCTTTGGGTTTCACTGGGTGCTACCAGAAACAGTCCCAGACCATTTGTTTGGATGGCAGAATTGGCTAGAGAAGCAATTTTCAGATATCTGGAATTTGGTCCCTTAATGTTTGATGTGGACTTTGTGGCATGAACAAAATTGTTGTACATTTGAGGATAGGGAAATTTCCGGTGTTGAGCTATTTGCTAGATTGTTGTTTGATTGGTCTCAGGTGTGAGGCTTTACTAATTTTAACTTTTTTTTTCCTTTTTTTTGATAAGTAATATAACTTCATTGAATAAAGAAATCAATACAAGGAACCAGAGCACACAGGCAGTTTACTGAGGAACCAGGAAAAAAAAAAAACTATAATGCAAATAAAGTAAGTTTTTAGAATCGTTATGTTTTTGTGCATAACCTTTGTTATCCTTTCGACTACTTTGTGTGTATTCATGTAGAAGTAGTCCTTTTCAATACACTGCTTATTTACCTATTAAAAAAATTGTTAGTTGGTCAGTTTTTTTAATGTACATTTTAAAATTTTCCTAAAACCCTTCTGTTTTCAAGAAGTTTTTCTAGTAATAGCTTTTAACAGTGTTTTGCAAAGTAGATTTTCCATATTCTATGCTTTGAAGAATAGAAAGCATTTTTTTTTTCTTTAATATTGTTGCTGCAGCCTACTATTTACCTATTTTTGCTGCACTCTTTACTACTTTCTATGGCAAGTAATTTCTTCCCACCATAGTGATTCTATTCCTTTCTTGTAAATGTTTTGAGGACTATGAATGGACTACTCTCAATCTTAAGCTGTGTTTCTCCAAATCTTTGTTTGATTGGATTCTAGCCTTGGGCTTACTTCTCTCTTAGACTGATAGATCATAGTAACTTATGTTCTATATATGTAACTTTAGTTGATGTTTGTAGCTTCCCCGCATTGCCTTTTTTCTCTTTTCAATAAATTTCTCCAATTAGTTGAAGCACCCCAGGTCCCCAACTATGTGTAGTTCCCTCCTTCCCATTAGGGAGAGAGGATTTTCCATATAAATCCAGTGTGTCAAGATCTGTTTTTATTTTTCCATTATTTTTGTCTATCAATTTGTGTTATGTAACAATGATGCTAGGCAATGCATTTCCCTTGATGTAGACAGTAAAGACTCTAAGGAAAAAGATTAAATACCACAAGATTTGAGATTGGTGGTTGCCAAGAGTCTTGTAGCTCAAGTGGGACCTCCTGGTGTCTCTAACAAAGATGTCCAGAGTTAAAATATCCCCTCCCCCATTGTGACTGTGGAATTATAAAAATAAAATTCAAGATTTGTGGTCTCGTTTTGATGCGGAGCTTTCTTTGCACCCTCCAGAAATTGCTTTAGTGTTTATTGAGTCTTAGTATTAAGTTTTTTATCTTATAAAGTTGCTGGTTCAGTTTTAATTAAGTTCTACCAAAATAAGGGCAATTTGGTAATTTGAGGTTCAAGTGATAGCCCAGGGGTAATAGCATTCTTTGTAGTGCTCTATGTCTATGGATTGAACCCCACCTCCCCCCATCCTCCACTATCTACCTATCAAAAAGTGCAATTGATGTGGGTTTGGGCTGTCCTTGGCCTATACCAAAGGCAGATGAGGATTTTTTTTTTTTTTTTTTTTTTCTATTTGGTTAGTACTTTTTATTTATTTTTTTGGAATCCCTAGTCTTTCTAGGAAAAAGGTTATTTAGGAGTTCTAGTAGTAGTACTAGCAATAACCTATAAAGGAGCCTATGTATTCAATAGAGGAGAGAGAGTGAGATTGATATTAATAAATTTTCAGTAGCTTCATTTAAGCTTTGAGGATGTGGTTGTCTTTACCTACCTAAGGTTCAATCTTTTTTTTAATACCTAAACCTACCTAGTCCCTTAAACATCTAACCCTATTCAAGAACCCTTCAAGATTTCATCAAGAAATCCAATTTATTGCTGAATTCTTAGAGATCCTACATCAAAATTGGTATCATAGCCCATTCATGCTTCTGTCCTGCATCACTCCCTTCATTCCATAGCAAGAAGCTGAGTTCTAGGGTGTGCTTGCATGTTGATACAGAGCCAAACTTCTAAATTTATCAGTTCTGTCTACAAAGTTCCCAAACATGGGAGCAACTTTTGTAGTGCTTTCCCTACTGTTAAACACCTATTATAATGATTTAAGATGTTTAGGCATGCCCTGATTACATTGTATGTGTTATATTGCAGACGCCTCAAAAACTGGTGTTGCCCAAGAAACATTAAACAACACAGTCCGCAAAGCAAGCAAAGCGATGACAGAGCAAGAAGCTAGGCAGATTCTTGGGGTCTCTGATCAAACTGCTTGGGAGGAGATTTTGAAGGTCGGCATCCCCTCTTTTCTGCTCTTTTCATTTTACATTATGAATACGTTGTAAAAAAGATAATCTGCTGCAGAAATATGATGCTTTGTTTGAGAGGAATGCGAAGAATGGGAGCTTTTATCTTCAGTCGAAGGTTCACAGAGCCAAGGAATGTTTAGAGGCTTTCTATAGAGACAAAGGTCAGGGTAACCCTAGTTGAAAACTCAGCGAAGGTCTCTTTGCATGTAGTGTACCTTGCTCCCTTGATTTTGTTTTTAATATTCTGGTAGTCTTGGAACTCTACCGTGGTCACTCTTGACGGAATTGTATAAATCATAAAATGAATCACTTTGCAAATCTGATGGACAAGCTGTCTCTGGATCAGGATGATTAATGTCTAAGTGACAAGATTGGACGTGTTCTCTTCGTCTCAAAATATTTGAGAGTTTGTTAATGGTGTGCATTTTAATGAAATAAAAATAAGCATAATAATACTTACTAAAAATGAAATAAGTATAATAAAGTCTAGGGCCTCTAGGCCACCCCATTCTGAAGCAATGGACTTCACTCCTTGCTTTTGTTCAATAGCAGTTGTGGATACCCTTCTAATTGGATTGGTTTCAAAACAAAACATACATTTTGGATTGAGTTCAAAGCAAGATGTGAAAAGAGTACGTGCGACTGTATAACATTGAACCAAAATCCCCAACTAGAGAAGGAATTTTAAAACCTAACAACTCAGATGAGAGCTTCGTGACCAGTTCAAGGGAAGGACCACCAATTATTGATAGGTCACCCTCTAACCAACCAATGATTTGACTAAATTAATTATACATCGAACCTTTTAAGTATCGGTCATTTTAATTTGCCTTGTGTTTAAAAATTTGGATGTTCATCCTTTTATAAGGCAAGCTCTTTTGGCCACTAAAATTCCAAATAAGTTCAAAACGATGTAGTAGATTTCTCATTTGGCTTAATTTTAGTGTAAATTTAAATAAAGTTTTTTCTTCGAAATTTTAGGGTAAACATTACACTAAGAGTGCGCGGGGTGTTTTGAGTTTTATCTAAACCATATTAGTATATATTTTAATTATTCATATAATTCTTCTACCTATCAAAAATTCATATAATTCTTCTCTCTTTTATACTTTTTTTATTCTCTCTCTCAAATGGCAATTTTATTTATTTATCTATTTTTTATTTAAGTGAGAGGATAAAATGTGATTTCACAAAAGTTGGGTAAAAGTGGAAATATAATATTTTTATTATAATTTTATAAATATCCGTTAGTGAATCAATTGTAAGTTGCAAGGGGAGTTTAGTGTAGTTAATTGAAAAGCAATGTGAGGTTTGTGAATGATTTAAGAACAGTGTGATTTCAATAACAATACCTTAAGGGAGATTAGTGCAATTTTCCCTTCAAAGAATGCCTATCAATTTAAATGGTTAGTATATATGACATATCACTAAAGATTTGTGATGTTTTTTAAATGAAAGAAAGTAATCTTATATTCTCTTATTAATATATATATATATATATATATATATATATGTATGTATGTATTTATGTGTATGTATATATAAAATGGAAGGATTAAGTTTTACCTAATGCAATACGTTGTTAATGTTATGGGGTATAACAAATTGGTGTCTTGGTCTAATGATAAAGAGTTATTATCAGAAACGGACGTCATAGGTTAAAACTCTTTTAATTTATTTATTTTTTAATGGATATACATTTTGAAAATACTACCATTGAATTACACGTTCTCTTTATTTTTAAAATGTACGTCAAAATTTCATGATAATGAATGACATCTTATTTAATATCCAATCCATAAAGTCATTTTTGTGTACAATTTGAAAGTTTAAAACACTTGAAATTTTTACATTTTATAGAGGAGATAGTTATGGATCTTTGATAATTTTAATATTTTACAAGCATGTCAAGTATAAGAAAACAATGTAATTCAACGATGGATTTCTCAAAAAACACATTCAAATGAAAAGTTTTTTTAAGGAGTATAACATTGACAAAATTATAGTTATTACTTGAAATCTAACTCTTTAGAAAAATATATTTATTTGTAGATGAGTATATACATAATTTTAAATTTTATTGGTACCCTATGCCTATTTACAATTTTTGTATATACAAGTATAATATATTCAAAGGTTTTGCAAAATTATGGGGGCATGACCCCTGTCTCCATGTGACTCCCCCGTTGAACCCTCTTGTCCAAGGTGTGTGTTGGTTCTCAACAAAAGCCATTGAATGGACCAATGATAGAAGGTATATCATGTTGAAGTTTAATCAAAAACCCATTTTGACCTATTTTTTATTTTTCTTGCTTTCAAAGCAGACTTACCAGGAAAAAGAAGAAGAAAAAGTTACCACATTTATATTTGAATAACAACAACATATCAGCTTCATGAAGATGTCCTTCTCAAAAAATAAAAATAAAAATCCTGTGAATAACAACAACAGGTCAGCTTCATGAAGATGTCCTTCTCAAAAAAAAAAAAAAAAAAAAGATTTAATGCATTTGACATTGAGTTAATAAAGTATAATATCTGGTTTTCCAACCAAAAAAAAAAAAAAAAAAACAGATGACATGAATAGAAGTGAAATCGTACGAACATAATGAACTCTAAATTGAATTCCACTGCAAACCCTGTTCTTTTGGTCATAAGGAAGAAAATAACTAAAGCTGTGGTGGTAGTCCAAGCTAGTTGAGATATTTGATTCCTAAAAACTGGAATTACACGTAGCTTGGATTTGGTAAAGTCATCAAGCGTGACTGAATTCTAATAATTAGTGTTAGATTCACTCAAAGATGGGGTTTGATTTTGGATTGAGTTAATACACTAATCTATTGGATCCAATATAAGAATCATCTTTTACTCAAAATATATATATATATATATATATATATATATATGAATCATCTCTAGTTGAAAAATTATTCAATTTTTTGGGGGTAATAATATCTCATCTCATGCCAAGAGTTTTATAGGTCAACTAATTGATATTTTTTGGTGTTTTAACAAAATTATCCATGGTTCAAATCCTCCCTCTCCCACTATAACTATCAAATTATTGACTCATAATTTGTGTGATATATATATATATTATATATCACACAAATTATGAGTCCTACATAACTATGGGATTGACACGATTTTACAAGAATGATGCATATATCAAATAAATAAGATATTATTTAACTTGAGGTTCATGGTATCTAGTGCTATAATTTAAATGGATTAAATGAATTATCAAAGGTTACAAAATTTGTTATTATTGAATTTGTCATTAAATTCAAAAAATTATTAATATGTGAATTTAAACTGATCATAAAATGTTATTTCACTCCTGTTATATAAGTTATATTTGCTAGAACTAAGGACATGTTTGGTAGACTGTAATAAGCGCTGTAATGTAATAGTTATTTCTATGATTTAGTTATTCTTTAGTTTGGTTATGTTTTTATTACAAGGAGTAGTCATTCCTTATGAATAGTTATTCCTCAAAATGAGGAATAATTATTCCTCTTTAAAATATTATATTAGCTATTTTTTAGTAAGTGCAATAATTTCAAAACTTAATTTATTTCCAAATAAGTAAACTTTCCATATACATCTAACAATTATAAAAATAAAAAATTATAAAAAATAACACATATCTCTCTTAAATTTAAAAATAACAATTTTTAAGGAGATATAATTGTATGAGTAAGATATTTTCTAAAAGAAATGTTAAGTTTCATTCTAATGTTATAACTCACAACCAAACCAATGAATAGATTTAGTTATTACATTGCAATACACTTTATTACTAGTAATAAAGATTACAATTCCTATTTTAATTCTCATTTAGTATACCAAATGTACCATAATTCTCTCTATTGTCTTTAATAACCCAAAACCATAATGTATAGCTAAAATTTATATAACAGAAAAAAAAAAAATCATTTTTTTAAACCTCTAAATCTTCTATAAAAAAAATTTCTAGATCTTAAATCTCACAACCAAATGCAAATTGAAAATATTTTAAAAAGTAAATATATTTTCCATTAATTAAAAAGAAAAAAAATTGAGTATAAATTAAATGTATAGATAGATGAATGATGGAAAATCAAGACCTAAAATGAAAAGAGAGAAGATTCCCCACTCCCCCAAAAGAAAAAGAAAAGAAAAGAAAAGAAGAAACTTTTGCAAATGCCCATAGTGTGCTAAAACACATAAAATACTATTTTAACAAACCAAATAACATAAAAGAAACTCCATCCAATGTGCCAAATGTAAAAAAATTTACAAAAATGCTACGATGATTTGCTACTAATAGCTATCACTATAGCATCACTACTCCTTTTTTTTTCTCTCCTCTTTCAGCTTCATCACCAAAACCCTTGAGTTGAACAACTAACCATCTATCTTCTCTCTCTCTCTCTCTCTCAAAATTGTTGAGATGAAAGATGGTGGGTTGCTAGGCATTGTAGGGTCATTAATTAGGGGATCAACCTTATTAGTGAATCAACGACAAAGCGAATCAACGAGGAGATAGCTTTATTGGTGGTGGCAATGAGGTGAGTTTTTACGAGCGTCGTTGATGGTGGTGGATTACAAGTTTGGTGTTTGTGGTGGTGGCGGCTTAAGTAATAAAGTCATTTCTCCAATGACTTTATTGCCTGCAAAGAAGAAAACAAAGGGTAGTAAAAAAGTAGGTAAAAGTTTTGGTAACGACGTGGGTGATATTTTACCAAATCCAGCATTCCGGCTCCCCACTTTTTCCAGCATTATTATTACAACCTCTCCAAAAAAGTAGAAAAAGCAATGCAATAGAAATAGAAAGAAAGAAAAAGTCAGTCCCACCCACCATAAATACTAATTAAAATAATACTCCAAAAAAAAAAAAAAAAAAACCAACGTCCTTTATTCTTTTATGAATAAACGCCAACCTTTTGATTCTTAAGTTTGTGCGTTGGTTCAATCTCTTTATTAAAAAAATTATGTTGGTTCTATTCTACACAAATTATAATCAAACTTCTTCTCAAAAAAAAAAAAAAAAAAAAAAATTATAATCAAACTAGTTGCTAATCTATACACGCTATTAGTAGCAAACTAGTGTAACATGTTGCTACTATTATTTAATCCATTTATTTAGAGAGCAAGAGAGAGAGAGAAAAAAAAAAGTTATAGAGAAATTAATATGTTAAGTTTTTGTAGATTCTAGTTAGCTCAACTAGTAAAGTATATGATGGTTTCATAGATTGAAAGTTCCTCTAAAAAAAAAGTAATGTTAAGTTGTTTATATTATTTTAATGGTCGTATGTAATTATGTAGAAATAAAATATTTAATTTATGGTATATAGTAAAGTGAGGTGATGAAATAGATAAAGATAAAATAGTTTTTTGATATGCTAGAAGATAAGTTAAGATTGGTAACATGTAGTGGATTCCAGCTAACTCTATTGGAAAAGTCTTTAATGATTGTATAAGAGATCTGGGGTTCAATTCTCGCCTACACCCAAAACTGATTGGTGTCTTGGTCTGATAATAAAAAGTTATTATCAAGAGCAGATGCCATAGGTTGAAACTCTTTAAAAAAGAAGAAGATTGGTAACATGTATTCTTCTCTAACATTATATTCTATCATGAATTAATACTCTCAATTACTTTTTTAATTGACTTGTACTTTTTTACAATTTTTGCTAATGTTATTTTTTGTCACCCCCAACCTTTTTTCCATTTAGACAAAGTTTAGCTACAAACTTTGTTATAGCTTAATTCTACAGCTTTCACTGAAAATTTAGCATAAATACATAATTTGAAAATTTAACCATTGAATTACATTTTTTTTTTTTATACTTTTAACACACATGTCAAATTTCGTGGCAATCAAATGTTATTTACTATTTGATCCATAAAATTATTTTTTATGCATAGTTTTAGATTACAAAAACTTGAAATTTAAATATTTGATTGATGATATAACTAGCGATCTTTTATTTGCTAGAAAATTTGTAAGCATGAACAATATAAGAAGAAAATGTAATTAAATGGTGGATTTGTCAGCATTCACATCCTAAAAAAATATAGTGGAGTTGTAACCTTAGGTTACAACCAAGTTTGTTGCCAAACTTGTTTTATTATTGTTCCATCAACTTACATTTTTTCACTAGTGCATTAATCGCTCTCCCCTTAATATGACCAAATCATCTGAGGGTTTTGTCTAGTTGAGGGATAAAAAGTCATTTCATGTTTGTTTCCACTTTTACTAAGCTTACATTTCATGTATTTTGTTTCAATCATACTTAATTGAAAGTATTGAGATTCTAAAACATCACACCAAATTTCTAACTTGACATTAACTCTACTTTTAGTTTCATCCATTAAAATTATATCATCCACAAAAGGAATAAACCAAGGGACTTCTTATTGAATTGATCTAGTAAGTTATTCATCACTGTTGCAAAGGGATATTGACATAATGTTAATCCTTGATGCTAAATTATAGTAATAAGAAACTTACTTATGATGCCTTCACTTGCACTCACAATAGTTATAGTTCTCCGTCGTACATAAATTTAATAAACTTAGGCACCATTTGCCACAGCTTTTTCATTTATGTGTAATTTTTAAAACATTATTTTTCAAAGTATAAGTATACTTTAGTAAAATGTAAGAAGCAAAAGGCCAAATAAAAACTAATATCAAACAATCACTTAATAGAATTTAGAGGAACTCATTTCTTTTTCAAAACCTACCACATAAAAGGGTTAGGTTCAAGTTACATTTGATGTAACTCTAAGTAATGTTACATCAACCAATAATTTTTAAGTAGATGCAAATTTTGACAAATCTACCGTTAGATTACATTATCATTATATATTCTCCATGCTTGCAAAATTTCAAGGTGATCAAAGATCAATAACCATGTCATCAATCAATTATTTAAATTCAAATTTTTGTAATTTGAAATAATGTATAAAACATTAGCTTATGGATTAAATGGTAAATTACATTTGATTAGCATGAAATTTGGCATGCATGTTAAGAACATATAAAACATGTAATTCAACGGTTGGATTTTCAAAATATGAATTCAATAATAAGTTATTGAGTGGTGTAACATTACTTAAAGTTACACCAGGTGTAACCTGAACCCAACCCCACATAAAAATATATTAAAACAAATATATGGAAAAATATGGACTTTTAAAAGTTTGCAATATATTTTTCTATAAATTCTTTGATTCAATACTTTATCTTTGATATAGATTAGTTAAATTTATGGTTGATTTCATAATCCCCTTAATTTTGGTGCAATTGTAATATTTCTCATACATTTTATTATAGAATAATTTTTCATAAATTTAAAAGCTAAGTAGTTTTCCAATTAAGAATTTTTCAAGTTACTATTAGGACTTCTATAAATTTCAACATAAAAGTAAAATATTTAAGTGTTTAACAAAAATTTCAAACCATTAGGAAACAAAGTACTTATTACAAATAATTAAAGGGACATGGTTCAAATATGAAAGGAAGAAATATAATTTATATTTTAATATATATATATATATATATATATATATATATATATACAGATATGTAACTTATCTTTGATAACAATAAGTATGGTTATACGGTTTTAACTAGATAGCTTGGTGATAATGGTATCTCTAATATTTGGGTGCTAAAAAAAAAAACTATTTTAGGAAACCAAAATACTATGTTTGTTATAGGGGTGGCAAATGAGTGGGTTTGGGGTGGGCATAATTGGGTTGGGTATATAAAACTCATTTACTTATTAATACCCATTTAACTAATTGTTTTTAACCCAAATCCAACCCAACCCAATTATTATGGGTACACCCCAACTCACCCAATTATCAAAATTACCAAAATGCCACTAAAGTTCAGTTCCTATCAGGCAATTCAATTAAAAAAAAAAAAATCCAAAATTTCTTTTTCTCTCTATCCCTTTCCCAGTTCACTTTCCTACAGTTTCTTAGCAACCAAACACAGAGTACAATCTCAAATTTCCCGTCGGGCCAACATTATCAGCATGATAACCCGAAACTTTCTCCTCCGATTTCAATCCCGCTAGTACGAGCTCCTCGGAGCTGAGTTTCCCACCAAAAATCTCGTTGACAGCGACTGTGGCGGCGCTAGTGGCATTGGATCCGAGTCCAAAACCTAAAGGAAGGCCTTTGTGGAGAGAGAGGGAAAGGCCGACGGATCGGATTCCGAGCATCTTCATGACCTCGATGGCGGCAATGCCGGCGCAATTCTAGAGAGGGTTACGGCTGAGCTTGGAGCAAGGGTCGTCGGAGATATGGGAGATGGAGATCTGGTCGGGGTGGATGGAGGAGTCGACGGAGTCGCCTAGGCCATCGACGGCGCAGCCGAGGAAGTCGAAGTCGACAAAGATGTAAGCTACATATTTCGACATGTTTGGTTGGTAAGAAAATGTAGGGAACTTGAAACGTCTGAGACTCTGAGGGCTGGGTTTCTTTCTTTTTGGAAGGGCTGGGTTGAATTTGGGTGTATTGTTTTTGGGTGAAATGGGGTTCAATGAGTTTTTACTTAAAATCCAATAATTACTGGGTTCAATTGGGTTGATACCCATTTAACCCAACTAATAATTGGGTGGGTTTGGGTGGGCAAATGAGTTTGAGCTTATTTTGCCACCCCTAGTTTGTTATCAGACTATTTCATAATTTACCCTATATCCCATCTCAACACCGTCATACTGCAACCCAAGACCACTACAACAACGCAACCCATAATGGAAGGAGAAGATAAAGATCCATTCTAAAACTTGCAATGCAACCCACAAGCCAACACCACTACCCATGCTAAAACCCACCATCACCGATAACCCATCGAATGCTAAAGAGAAAGACATGAGAGAAAGAGACTGCATTTAAGGAGAGAGGGATGAGAGAGAGCGAGAGAGAAGAAAAAGTAACATTGGTGTAATGATTTACTACTAGAAGCATATTATTGCAGCGAAGTAAAATTTTTTTACCCCAATTGGAACTCTAAATGGAGTTAATATTTTTGTTGTTTGGTGTGCTAAAACAGCATTTTGGATATTTTTAGCAAACTCAATGCTAATGGTTGATACTTGATTTTTTTTTTTTTGATGTATGTGAAATTGTGAATCAAACTCCACATTCTCCTCAACCCTCCTCAAGTTAGAAATGACCTCTCTAAAAAAAAAAAAGAAAAAGAAAACAAAAAACAAAGGTAGAAAAAAGAAAACAATAAAAAAAGCCAACCCATAATTCTCTGCGTGTATGTTGCGCTGTCTTTCTCTCGCGTCATCTTTCGTTTTCTTTCTGTCTTTCTCCTCAAACACACACACACACACACAGCGGCTCTAAAACTTTCTACACAACCAAATTACCATTCAACAAAAATTTGCAATTCCTTTCAAAAACTCAGATTTCCTCATTTTTGGGTTCTCTCCTTCCTTCCTTCGCTCTCTCCGCTCCCAATATTCTCTCTCTCTGTCATAACAATAATACATTGAAAGAAAGCAAAGCTTCTCTCTGTCTCTCTCTCTATCTCTCAGATCCATTGATTGGATCAGAAACATCAGGTACGTTCCTTCATTTCCATCTCGATCTGATTTCAGATCTGATTTCTCTTCCTCTCTCTTTCTTCATTTCTTCTTCTTCTTTTTTTTGCTTTCATTTTTTTTTTTTATCACATTTAAAATAAAACAAACATGTTCTTGTATATATATAAATATCTGGATCAGCCACACTGCAAATTTTTATATTTTTAAAATTTTTTACGAGATTTTGAATTGAGAAATGATTGGCTGAAATCGAAATTCTGTTTCGTTTTTACGAGACTTGTAATTGAATTTTGATTTCATTTCATTGTTTGTTGTGCACACAGAAACAAACCACGCTCATTGTTGTACAGCTGGTTTTTTTTGTGCTCATCTCTACGATTTGTTGATTTTTAAAATTTTAATTTTAATTTTTTGGTTGAATAATCAAATACTGTGACCTAGATTGAGTTTTTATTTTTATTCTATTTAATTTTCGATGTTATCTGAATTGTTGATTGCTGGATTGGAAGTAGTCAAAGCCGGCGAAATATTACTGTGAATATTCTGTTTTGTGTGTGTGTGTTTTTTATTATTATTATTTTATTTTTTTCGTTTTCCTTATTTTTAAAAAATTTGATTTCATGTGGTTGGACTAGTCTATATTACTTTTATTTTTGGACTAGTCATAAATTAATCTGTCATTTTCTTTAGCTAGTAATTGAAATCACCCTAAGGCTGCCTAGACCCCATGAAAATGGGAGCTTTGTGTCCTGGGTACGACCTTTTTAGCTAGTAATTATGATTAATCCATGTTTTTCAAAGGTCGAGTGAAGCGGGGTTCTAAGATTTGAAAGTATTGTAATTAGTCAGAAGAGGGTAAAAACTCTTGATATTGCCTATGAGTTTTAGCTCCAATATCGAGCCACTTCTTGGTGTTTTTAACCGAGATTTTTGGGGTTCAAATCCCCCCTCTTCCAACTATTAAAAATTATATATATGTATAAAAAGAGTCTAGCTTCATTGGGTATTGGTTTTTTCTATTGTTAAGCTTCATTGGGTATTGGTTTTTTCTATTGTTAAGCTTCATTGTTATCTTGAAGTCTTATAACGTCCAGGGTTCAAGTCCCATATGGGTGTGCGTGTAACTTACATATGTATATGTTGGATATCTTAATGGGTATTGGTTTTTTCAATTGTTAAGCTTTACTGTTATCATTGAAGTCTTTTTGATTAAGTTTTCCTTATATACAGTGCATGAAGAATATTTGAAGCGAGATTCATTTCAAGTTGACTGTGCAACTTACGCTGCTACCATAGAGTATTGATTTATTTGAACAAAAGCTACAATGAAGAAGGTCTTTGATCAAACCGTTAGGGATCTGTAAGTCTTAACTGTGATTCTTATTATGTAGTTTCTTATCATGGTAATCTCATTGCTATTTGAGTGTTCTGTTTTCTTGATTCATCATTGGCAATATTGGTGAGAAAAGATTATTCTTTGGATAGTTTCTCTTGAATTACAGAGTCAGTTTTCGGAGTTTAGTCTTGTTTATTCATTCATTATATCTTGTTTCTCTATTATTATATGACAACAATTGTCTAAGACGTTAATTTTTTACTGCTTTTCTTACAGTAAAAGAGAGGTGAATAAGAAAGTGCTTAAAGTCCCTGGAATTGAACAGAAGGTAAAAAGATTTCCTTTAATTTTTTTGCTTATTTGGGTTTTCAAAACTTTGATTGATTCGTCCCCGTCAATATCTGGGGGCACTGGTGGTGAGATTGAACAATAATTGCCTGTGTATTGTCCCTATGTTTATTATTGAAAGATCTTTGTCTGGTGATTAGCACTCTTCTGTTAGGCTATTGCTCCTTGTCAACCAGATGGAGTATAGATGATCTTGAAATGCAATACCATGTGACTTAATATGCAAGCTGAGTGAATTAAAATTTCTGTTATTTTTCCCTTTTAGGTTCTTGATTCTACTAGCAATGAGCCCTGGGGTCCTCATGGATCACTTCTTGCAGATATTGCAATGGCAACCAGAAACTAGTAAGCTTCAACCATCCTTTTATTTTAATTCACTTGCGTATCTTGTTCCAATGTAGTTCCTTTTCTTATTTCCTATTTCTCTCGCTCTTTATTTCTTTCTAAAGTAAATTTGTTTGCTTTAAATATCAGTCACGAATACCAGATGATCATGGCAGTAATCTGGAAGCGGATTAATGATACTGGCAAGAACTGGCGGCATGTCTATAAGGTTTGCAATTTTTATGATTTTTTTATTTTTTTATTTTTTTTAAGTTAACTTGTGGATGCTACGTATTTGGTTTTCTTTCCAACTTCCATGTGATTTCTACACTGTCTGTCTTCTCTATCTTTACTAAATGGTTATGGTATTGGAATCTGAAAAAAATTATCTCTGGGGAATCACTCCTTCATGTTCATTCCTCAATTTCAGGCTGGACCTTGGATTTTGATTTGTATTTGGTACTTTATTTGTTTAGCATCTGCTGCTTTTCATTCCCACATTACATTGTGATGTTGTAACTAAAATTATAATTGTGTTGAACTTCAGGCTTTGACTGTTTTGGAGTACCTAGTAGGCCATGGGTCCGAGCGTGTCATAGATGAGATCAGGGAACATGCATATCAAATACAAGTAATTCCCAGTTCCTCAGTGCTATTTGATTGTCCATAGTTTGATTTATTGTTAGATGACTTCCTGTTCAACTTGAGATGTATGCACTGTGTTATTGATAAGTTTATATTTCTGTGTGGCAGACGTTGTCCGATTTTCAGTATATTGATTCCAGTGGAAGGGACCAGGGAAGCAATGTCAGGAAGAAATCTCAGAGTCTTGTGGTCCTAGTGAATGATAAAGAAAGGATAATTGAAGTTAGACAGAAGGCAGCTGCTAATAGGGACAAGTAAGTTTGTTCTTACTTCTCAGAAAGAGTTGGCTAAAATGTTTCCATTCTTGTATTGCTGGTTTACTGTTCACCATGTCATTTTAGAATTAGTCATGTGCTACCATGATGTCACAGCTTGATGTTATATTTAGGCTAAAATGAACTCTATACTCTCTAAGTTTGGGGTCTCTTCTAAATCGGTCCCGCACCTTTCAAAAGTTACAATTTACACTCTTGACTATTACAATGTTGTCAATCTGCACCTTCCATTATGTTCCGTTACATTTTCAATGTTAACTTGCCTCAAGACAATATTGTATATTTCTCTCTGTCCAACATGTTTGTGTGGGTTTACGGCAAGATTCTAACAGAAGGGTCACATTGATATTGTTGTAATACTCAAGTGTGTAAATTGCAAGTTTTGATAGTTAAGGGACTGATTTAGAAGCCAATTTAAACTTATAGGGTATAGATGTTATACATATCTTATTATTATTATTCTCTTTCAATTTCCTGCTGTTTTAGAGTTTTGACCCATATCTTTAGTTTCCATTTTCATGTTGAAATCACACCATCCCAAAAGAAAAGCAACAGTTACTGAGTTACCTCATTTTTTATTTTATTTTATTATCAGGCAAGTAAATTTTCTAGAAGTTATTTTTTAAAGCTTTCTATTAAGTTACAACTCTTCAAATTTTGTGAAGTCTTTATGATATATTGTTCCTTAAATTTTCAGTACAGTTTGAAAGGTATGTTGTTTATAAGTAGTCTTATAAGGAGTCCATATTTGTTTTTGTTCTGTCATGTAACACATCAGATGGATCTGTCTACTTTTCATTGATCATTCTGCAATTGGATTCTAAGAGTGGTATTCTCATGTTACTCTCTAATAGATTGTCACAGTTACTAATCCATTTTGGATGAGTCAGTGCACTTTTTCCTTTAGATTTCTCCAAGTGGATTTTTCACGTTACGCTCCGTTTGTTTCAAAGTAAAATATTTGCAGATGTATACTTATCAAAAAAAAAAAAAAATTTGCAGATGTAAAATATTTTCATTAAAACATCTTCATTTTACTGTGTTTGATTGCGTACTTGAAAATACAGTAGAAATCATTTTCCAATGTTTGTTTCATTGTAAAACGAAATTTTTTTTCATAGTTCTCAAAACCCACCAAAAGCAAGCATAGTTGCACAAACCACCACCACCCAAAACTTTGCATTGGGAAGAAAAAACAGCCACCAAAACACAACCAGCCACCAAACCCCACCAACCATTCAAAAAACAGCCACCAACCACCAACAACCAAAAATCTAGATCAGAAAGCCAAAAAAACCCTCCATGAAACCAAATCAGAAACCCAAAAAAAAGAAAAAAAAAAAAACCCCACGAATAAAGAACCTAATCTGAACATCTAAGCAGAGGCAAGATTGGAGTAGCCACCAAAAGCCCAAGACCACCGCTTGTCAATCAGACCCAAGGGATGGTGCTAGAGAGAATAGAAGAGGGGGTTTGTGCAAAGAAGAGACAGTGATGAAGCTTGGTAGCGCCGATGATGGTGGGTGGTGTCGGTCAGTGGGTGGGCATTGGTGCAAGATGGGTTGTGCGAGATGGGTGAGGGAGATGGGTTGTGCGAGATGGGCCAGGGAGATGAGAGGGTTGTGGCCTTGTGAGTGAGAGAGTTGAGAGGTGGAGAGGGAGAGAAGAACCATGGGATGGAGGGTGATGAGCAATGGGTGAGTGACTGGCTGGGTTGTGGGAGAGGAGCTGAGAAAGTGAGAGGGGGAGAAGTTGAGAAAGTGTTGAGAGTGAGAGTGGAGAAGAAAGTGTAAAATGATTTACCGTTTTTTCAAGCATAAAACATTTTACAGATTTTTGCCTTTGATTTTTCCATTGACTGAAAATATTTTACAGTTGACTAATTATTTTACTGCAAAACAAACACCGTAAAATGTGAAAATATTTTCCTGTAAATATTCTACAGCAAAACAAACAGAACGTTGTTCTTGTGTTACTCATCTAATTTTTTTAAATCTTTCTTGGCAATTCTTGTATACTGTCTTATGAAAATATTTAGCTCCTTTCTCCCCCTCTTTCCCTCCCTTGCACCCAGGCATAGCTATATCTGATTATCTGTGTTTGAAAATTTGTCTGGATATAAGAATGAAGGGAAAAGCTTATGATCCACTAGGTTTAGAACTTCACTAGTGTTTTTTTTTTTTTTTACTCGCCTTAATGGGAGTTTATCATTAATGAGAACAGGTTCCGTACCGCCTCATCAACTGGTGGAATGTATAGGCCCGGTTCATATGGTGACAGATATGAGGATGATCGTTATGAAGGCCGCTATGGAAGCAGGGATGAAGATAGGAATGGTTATGGTTATGGGAAAGAAAGAGAAATGGGCTACAGGGATGATGACCGGTATGGCAGATATGGGGACTCAAATAGTCGTGATGGAGATCGTTATGGAAGAGATTATGATGAACGCAGTAGCAGAGATGGTTACAGGGATGATGATTACCGTGGAAGAAGTCGAAGTGTTGATGATTACCAATATGGCTCAAGAAGTAGGAGCTCTGACAGAGACAAAGACCGTGCTTTTGATGATGATGGTCAATATTCTTCTCGGTATGTGTCTATTGGTATAGATATTTATAATTAGTTTAATAAAAAGGATATTGCAGTTTCTATTGTTGGGTTTTTTTTTGGTTGGTCATTTTAGTTTTGAAGAAGCAACTATATCACAGAAATGCATGTTGATTTTGCTGGTATGGATGAGGTTTCCTCATGTCA
Organism: Quercus robur; assembly: GCF_932294415.1. NCBI lineage: Eukaryota > Viridiplantae > Streptophyta > Magnoliopsida > Fagales > Fagaceae > Quercus > Quercus robur. The sequence continues at coordinate 14,141,138 of NC_065543.1, read as the reverse complement.
GAGAAAGTGTAGGCTGAAGAAGTATAATCTGGCACAGCCTCCTTGAATATATTTAGTATCCAGCAACGCCAAAATAAAACAAACTTACTTCAATTCATAAAATGGAACTATCCTGGATCCTTGATTATGTGGTTTGTGTTAAATGGAATTACTATAATGCAATGATGGTTTACAAATTTTATTTTCCCTTTGCAATGTAAGCATGCATATGATGCCTTCATGAGATCCTTGATTTAGAAAATTTACTTTTTTTTTTTTAAATTTTTTATTTCTTCCCCTACAGAGGCAGTGGTGCCAGAGCTGATGACCAATCTCAGGAGGGAAGGTAAATTCTTTGTGGTTGGATTGGCAACTTGTTGGTGTTAGTGGGTCTTTTAGCTCAACCTTGTCAACTGTCCGACCAAGCAGCATTCATTGTATAAATACTTTAAATTCTTTTGGCAGGAAGCTCGATCGGAAATTTTCTGAACAGAATATTGGTGCTCCTCCAAGTTATGAAGAAGCTGTGAGTGAGTCCCGAAGCCCTGTTCACAGTGAAAGGTATAGATGTTGCAGCATTAAAATGCACCATTTTATTGCCTTGACTATTACATACTAGTTGATTCAATTCTGATGTATTCTTGATGTCAGGGGTGGAGAAACTCCAGTGGCATCTGCTCCCAGAGATTCTTCACCAGTAAGCAATATTCCAAGCCAAGCAACCACTGCTCCTGGTGCTTCAGCATCTCCACAAAACCAGGAAGTTGAGGCTTTCGATGAATTTGACCCTCGAGTTTCAATTTCAGGTAGACAAAGCAATATAAATATGTTCTTTTTCTGTTCCAGTCTGAATTGCTCCCTAAACTGTCGCAATGTGATCTTAAAGAGAAGGATTTGGATTTCAGTTTTTAGTTTAAATGACTTGATAATATCACAAGTGTTCATTTGATCAAAAATTAGGTCTATACTTCCTCTGAGGGGGTTTGAATCCCCTTGGGTGTGTGAATAATTTTCAAATAATAAAGAATGGATGAGTGCTAGAACAGGAAGGAGCAGAAGCTATGCTAAAAGATGAGGAAAACGAGAAATTTATGTATTTTATTATTTTTCTGTTGGTGCAATTTATGTATGGATTTAAGCTTTATTAATATGTGGATTTGAAATGATTAGGTGTAAAATGTCGTTTCATTACTTGCAGATGTACCAAAACAAGCTTTGTCATTTAGTAATTCTAGCAGCTTAGTATTGCCATCCAAAAAATGAATCACTTGCCTCGTGCTAGGCCTAGCTGCTGGCACTGAGCGTGAGCAAAGCAGGCCTACATGTCTTTGCTTCACAGAAAAGTGACCATGTTGCTTGAGATGAAAAATACTTGAGCTGTACTCTTCAGAAACTCCTGTCATGTCTGGATGTGGTTGTGCATGTGTATAATGAGGCTGACTTCAAAACTAAAAATATCATTGGGCTTGTGGGCGGTGCACATGTGAAGTCTGTAGACGGCTAGAGTCATAGTGATTATTTAGCAAGAAAATCAAGCTTTCAAAACCTGAAACCTCAATCTATTAATTTGAGAAAGCTTCTACATGCATTTGATTGCATTGATTTTTTATGATTTTAGTAGCATTAATGGTGTATTGGAGGGGCTGCAACTTGGACTGCTTTCTCCTGTGTTTGTGTTCCCTTGCATGCATGGACTTGATTGGAGTTGTAACACATTGTAATTGATTTAGCACATCTCTAAATAGTTAGGAGTTCGACAAGTGCGCATTTAACACATTGAACACATGGAAATTCATTCAAGCACATGCCTAATGAGTTAGTTTGGCATGAGCTAATAGGAATGAAGCATGTAATAGCCAATGCGAATGAGGCATGAAGTGTATAACTAGGGCATTGTAACCATGTACTAGTGTACTAGTCATATATGAAGATGGATGAATTGTTTTCTTCTTGTTCTCTATTTCTCTCTAAAATCTCTCTCTAATTTTTTCATTTCCAATGGAGGTGGTGACTCCCTACGCATCTCTAACCCAAGAACCGTCCTGAAACATCAAAACCTTGCTAACCATTAGACATAACTGAAACCCTAAAGAGCTCAAACACCCAAACCTTAGCCTTCCCTAATCCAAGAACCCACTTGAAACATCAAGGTCACCCTAACCCTGACTGAGCTCCTATCAATATTCTAAGATTTAAGAACAACTTTTTTTGCTACTTTCATGAGGGCTGAAATTGCTGTTAATTAACATGATGTGAAGCAGGTGACCTAATCATTTAAGTGTAACAAGGAGTTAGTCACCCCCACCAGCCCCCATTCTTAAAATTAAGAAAAAGAGATTAGAGTGGTGTACGGCGTACCTCTATGTGATTAGTACTGTGACTTGCTACTGTTTGGAGTTTGATATAATTATAAATAATAATGGTGTCTGAGGAGATAGGACCCAAATTTGTTTGGTTACTCTTGCAGAAAACCAGCTACACAGGTAGAAACTCATTACTGTACTTTGTCCCTTTTTTCAGCTGCTCCAGCTACCTCAAACAATGCTGAGATGGACTTACTTGGCTCTCTGTCAGATTCATTAGCCATTGTGCCAACTACATCTGTTACCACAGCCTCTGAGGCTGATATTCACACAAACTCTGCTCCATCTTCCACTTTTGTGGCGGCACCATCAGTTGCTAATGTTGTAAATCAGGTAGGCATCATGTGTTAAATGCAAAAAAGTTTTATAATACTATTTTTCTTGAGTTAACTAATGACAGATTGATATGCCTTTCATCTTCATCCTTAATGAATTTAATGGGCTTATTTATGAAACTACGGTGATACTGTGTGCTAATCTGGTGTAGCCTTTCAGTGGCAGGTTTGTTTCTAATGAAGTAGTCCGTAATTTAATCTGCTCATCCTCAATGAAGTAGACCGTATCTTGAAACTGGACTTTAAGTTAGTAAAGAGCTGGCTATTTACTAATTACATGTCCCATTTTTGTTTCTATATAGAATTATTATTGTTTGCCATGTTCATAGTATTATCATGTAATATTAAGAAAGAAACATTCTAATATAATTTCTGATGATATTATTTGGGATTTGAAATTGTAGACATGATATTTCTTTTCCTACACCACACCCTTCCCCCCCCCCCCCCCCCCCCCCCCCCTCCAAAAAAAAAAAAAAAAAAAAAAATCATAGAAATTTGCACTTGTTATCCCAATTGATTGAAACTGTTTACCCTTGGTGCAGCCTTTTGAAGATCCATTTGGCGACTCTCCTTTCAAAGCTATTCCTTCCACTGATGGTGTCTCGTCTCAACAGCAGACTTCTGCTTCCTTCCAGCCTACCATGAACCAGAGTGCTGAACCGCTCCAACCTGGTGTGCCAAAGGCTGATATGGTCTCAAATTTTGACTTTGGGGACACATTTGGGGGGCTTACTTACTCTGGGCCCAACGTCCCCACTATTCAACATCAAACAAACCCACAGTATTTGCCTCAGGAGCTGTCAAGTCCACAGGAGAACACTGATATTCTGGCAGACATCCTCCCACCTTCTGGACCTTCACCTGCATTCACTTCACAGCCAGCTCCTTCACCTGCTTTTACTTCACAGCCAGCTCCTTCACCTGCTTTTACTTCACAGCCAGCTCTTTCACCTGCTTTTACTTCACAGCCAGCCTTTTCAGCTCCAGCTGGTCAACCTGCACAGCCAACTGCAAATGTTTATGGCAGTTTTCATCCACAGCAAGGACCTATGGCTCCTCAGGTTCAAGCTGGACCTACTGCACAGCTCAACAGTGGAAGCTTCCTCCCACAGGGAGGATCTACAGCTCCCATCACTTCACACATGCCTTTTCAAACTCCAGCTGGACCAACTCCACAGCTTAATGGTGGAAACTTTTATCCTCAACAGGGAGGATCTGCACCTCCCATCACTTCACATATGGCTTCTCAAGCACCAACTGGACCTGCTGCACAGTTCAACGGCGGGAACTTCCTTGCACTACAGGGTTCTGCAGCTCCACAAGCTACACATGCCACTTATCAAACTACCACCGGACCCGCTGTACAACAAAATAATGATTTCCTTGGTAATATGCTTCCTCAATCGGGACCAAACAACCACATGAATTTACAGCAAAATCTTCCATCTTCATCAGGATCACTTTCAACAGTTCCTCAACCATCCAAGGACAAGTTTGAGACCAAGTCAACTGTTTGGACTGATACACTAAGCAGAGGGCTAGTCAATTTAAATATATCCGGACGTAAGTGCTCTATGCTCTAAAATCTTAATATTATGATTATGGTTTCCTTACAATTGATGACTGAATATCTACTATGTATGAGAGATTTTGGGATGATTTTTTATTTTATTTTCATATGCAGCTAAAATAAATCCATTGGCGGATATTGGAATTGATTTTGATGCCATTAATCGGAAGGAGAAGAGGATGGAAAAACCTGCTGCAACTCCTGTAACATCTACGATCAACATGGGTAAAGCTATGGGATCTGGTTCTGGGATAGGTCGTGCTGGTGCAAGTGCTCTCAGAGCTCCACCAACCCCTATGATGGGTTCTGGTATGGGTGTGGGCATGGGTATGGGTATGAATATGGGTATGGGTGGTGGGCCTGGTGCAGGCATGGGCATGGGGGCTTACGGAGGCATGAATCAACAACCCATGGGTATGAGAATGGGGATGAACATGGGCATGAATATGAATATGGGTATGGGGCAAGGAGTCCATATGCAAGCACCAACTGGATTACCTCCTGGATCAAACATGTCTGGTGGTTACAACCCCATGATGGGCACAGGTGGTTATGTGCCTCAGCAGCCTTATGGTGGCGGTTATCGATGAGATTGAGCCAATTCCCTCAATTGGAGAGTTGGAAAAGTGATTAATACTCTGTTTTGTTTTGAGGTGAAAGAGATTGACATAGCAAAGCCAGTGTTATTATTAAACCCCTCAACAATGCACTCCGGTCCAATGTTTGGTATACAGTGCTGTATTTTATATCAATAGTTGTAATATTCTGGAAAATGGCCGATGCGATGTATGTTTATTCATTCTCCTTTTCTTGTCTTATCCCATCATTCCTTTTGGGTCAGGAGAGTTGTGTAGGATTGCTGGTTTCAGCTGTTGTGATATTGTTCATTGGTGAGGATGACCTTTCTCAGGTTATCACTTCTTTGATCTTTTCTTTCCTTTTCCCCCCATATATATATATACATATATTTTTTGACATTTGACAAACATGGGTTGGCAACAATAAATATGATGATTCATTTTTCTACTAACTCGATCTCATTTGCTTTATGGAAACGATTGACTTCAAGATTCAGGTGATTGATATATAATGTTTTGCTGATTACCGCGTGCTTATAACATTTAGGGTCTATTTGTTGAGTTTATGGTTTCAACTTATTTTAGTTAGTTTATTTATGTTTTTTGAAGTCTCATTTCTTTTAGGTACTGTTTTTTTTCTTTTCTTACACACATGATTTTGTAAAATAAGCCAATGGAAATAAGCTCATCAAAATGCATTCTAAGTAGATGATGTCTGGTTAGGTTCTAGATCAGTACTAGTTTCAGCATAGATAATCTCCAGTGCAATGTGCAACCTTTGGAATTAAGGGTCATGCAGTGTGCTTTATTTTCTGCTCATCCCTCTGTTATCAATCTGAACAACAATATTTATCTGAAAGCGTGCTTGTCTCTTGCCTTTCTGTGTTAGGGGAGATGAAATGATCTAGGCTTTATTTTCTACTAGGTCCTCAACTGCCTTTGTTTCCTTTTTTTTTTTTGGTTGGGGGGGGGGGGGGGGGGGGGGGAAATATTTATGAGAATATTATGAGATTGTGTTGTCATAAGCTGTCATGAGTTCCTCACTTTCTGCAATGATCTTGTAATTACACGCTTGGCCTTTAAATTGAAGGTTTTTTTATATTTTTTGGTAACAAGGGAAATACGTTACAAACTGAAGAGTTTGATTACAAGGCACACAGTGCCTATCAAAACACACCCAAATTGTCTAAATATAACAAAAGTGCAACATCAGAAGCGGGATCTTCAAAAATTACAAAATCTTGAGATTGTCCGACTCCCATTTTGGTAAAGTGCATAAGCACACTTGTTTGTTTCTCTATAATGGTGATTGATAGCCTTCATTGATATTCTCCTGAGAAGCTTCCGGCTATCGTTAATGAGTAAAGAAAATCAATTCAATATAAATATAAAAGCAATGATCTCATGCGAGAGAGTATGAAGTTATATGTAGAGCATTTCTTGAGGGTTTTGTTGTTGTTGTTGTCGTTGTTTGTTTGTATTTAGGCTTCTACCTCAACAAAATTTGCATTTATGTCAAAGTATTAGTTCATTGAATTAACCATTGAAGTAAATGCATATATTAATTATTTATAATTGTACATTAATTATTTTTATTAGAGGCATTTATATGATTACTTTTATAAATTTTATATAAGAAAGTATTTTTATTTTGAATAATAATCAATATAAATATAAAAGCAGAGACCTGATGTGCGAGAGTATGAGGTTCTACCAAGTGGCGCATTATATGATATTTTTTCCATTTGGGTTTCCACTTATCTAAATTTAGCATTTATATCAAATTATTAAGTAATGACTATATCATCTAAATTTAGCATTTATATCAAACTATTAAGTAATGACATATGCATTTATTTTGATGCATTAATAAAATTCAAATAATTTGTATACATTTATTATTTGAAATGCTTTGGATAGGTATGGATGAATCTAAAAAGTCATGGGAAAGATAGGAATTAAGAAAACTTTTTAATTTTATGCATAAGACTAACTTCAATGCAGAATTGCAAGAGTCAGATTCAATGAATATTGAGTAATATGATTATTTGTCTCAACATTTGTCAAATATAAATCTCCATTTCCTTTGGACTTAAAAATCAATAGACCATAAATAATTTTTTACTAAATTTATCAAAATGTACCGCGCATTGCGCGGGATATCAACAAGTAATAATAATAATAATAATAGTTTCTTTGGAATTGACATTCTTCTTCATGTTATATATATAAAAGATTGTTCTATGTAATTATTCTTTGGGTTTGTATAGGACGACATTCTTCTTCGAGTTATATATTAAAAATATTATTCTATATAATTAAAAAGATTACTAACAAGATTGTTTAAATCTTTTAAGTGGTGTATTAATTATTTAACTATAAATGAAAATTTGATGTTAGTTTTCTAAGATTTATATGAAAAACAAATGATTTGAGATAAGATATTCTTTGTCAAATTTAGTTGCTTTTGTAACAGTTGAAACAAAATTCAACAAAAGAAGAAGAAAGATTTAAAACATTATTAAGAATGTAAAAGAAAAAAAATTATTGAAGGATATTTGTATTTTTATTTATCAAAGCAATATTTGCATTCTTGAGTAGGCATGAAACATGCATATCTATATTAGTCATTATATTTTTCAAATTTGTAAATACATATAGTATGATCAAATCATTATACTACTTTTATTATCTTTTTATTTTGTTTATAAAAATAGAACACAAAATATTACAATTTTTTACAAGAAAAATTATTGAATTATTGGAGGAAATTAATAACAAAATGCATCACACATTGTGTGGGAACCGGATAGTTCATCTAATAATTCATTTGAATTGTGCATAAGTTATATCACAACTTTTTTATCAAGCTAAACTTCTATTGCAGTGGAATTAAGTTGAGCACAGAAACAATCTATCTCTAATCCCCACAATTTAGCAGTAGTGTTAGAATTAATAATGCATCTTGCTCATTTTAGCAGTGATGCTAAAAGCAATGCTAACTGCTTTGGTAGTCTTTCACCCACTTCTCATATCTATCCCTAATAATGTTCCATTAGTCCACTGCAAGCTAGCCTAGGGTATTGACAAAGGATGAACTAGCAAAGTTTGACTTTAACTCTAGTATTGTCAAAGGATAAACCATCAAAGTTGAGTTTAACCCAATTGAATTGTCCCATCTAATTAGTTTTGTGGCTAATGTGTACATGATCTTGGATACACAAGAAACGCATGGTAGAGAACCAGGTTTCAATTTCATTGAGTAAGAAAGGATTAGAGATTTCTTTTTTTTTTTTTTTTTTTTTAATGTAGCTCTATTTCATGTTAAACCACAAAGTGCCCAATTCAATGCTAGTCATGTTAGTTTATATTTTGTTAAACCACAAAGTGCCCAATTCAATGCTAGTCATGTTAGTTTATATTTATTGATAACACAATGTTGGATTATTCATAATTACAATGGATTCGTTTTAGAACTATGTCACAAGTTGGATTAGGCGGTTTCAACTTGGTAGGCTGATTAGGTATATTTGCTTAAATTCTAATGCGTTATCAATTAACAAAATTTAGTGGATCTTTGTTATAGAAATTCTTCCAAATAGATTTTTTTTTCCTCTCAAATAAAAAAGAAAAGAAAAAAAAAATTGACACCTAAAATTTATATATATATATATATGGTTCAAAAAAAATCAGTCCACAAGTCAAATTGACTAGGTTTTTTAATCAAAACAAACCATAAAAGTGTAAAACTGTACAAGTACAACCCATGCCACCTTCCATACCAAACCTGCATAGGCTGTTTAGGTTAGCGGGTCAAACCGGTTTTTTGCATTAATTTTTCTTGTTCAAACTTCAAAGTTAAAGGTATTGAAAAGGGGATAAGGGAGATGAGATGGATGATTAAAAATGATAAATCTATTAATTTTTGTTGAGATAATTGCATTGCTATAGGTCCCATAAGAGAATTATTGACGGGCTCTTGAATAATGAAAATTTTATCATACACCCCATGTAAGAGGAGGATACATATGCCCGATGCATGTAATACCCTCTCCTTGAATAAGAAGGAGGGGTCTCAAGTATCAAAAAGTTTGGAAGACCCATCTTTCTATCATTTTGACATTTGGACCCAAGAGAACTAGTTCCTTTATCTTTTGCTTTTCCACCCTGCCTTGTTGAGATTATAAAAGCCGCGCCAAAACCATTATTACCTAATCATGAAGATTGCTTGTATTGGCACCCCTCACAACAGACCATTTGAATCAGGCTTTGCTTACCAAATTGCTCTATTCTTAGATCACCAACACCCAAAACAACCTAACAACTTAGAAATGGTTTTGGAAAGTAAACATGCTTTTGATTCTCACCTTTCTCTGGCTAGCTTTTCACGACAGTCTGGTAGCAAGAGAACTCCGGACCAAAAGGAAGGTTTATCTTAAATGTTAATTAGTTGTCCCAAAAACAACGTGTACACGTTTTGAGGGATTGCTTGTTTTTTTTTTTTGAGAAGAGAGGGATTGCTTATTGGTTGCTAAGTTTGGAATGGGATAGGGATATATAAACTGCTAAAATTTTTTCCTATAAGAATGGAGAATGGATAGAAAATTTGACTAATTCTCCTCTTTAAACCAGATGTCACCCCCAAATACCATGGAAATGAGTATTTATGGCTGTTTGGATTATCTGGATGGCTCAAAACAAAAGCACAATGGAAGGACAAGCATTTTTTTTTTTTTTTTTTTGTGTGGAGATATCTATAGAGAGAGCATATATAAACATACCCGCAAATTTATTGGGTGGAAAAAACCTCACCAACTGGCCTCTTCAAACTCAACACAAATGATTTAGTGTTGTGTAACCCGGGTTTTGGCCGCTACAAAAGGCCAAATTTTCTGTGGTGACAGCTGCAATCTTTATTTTTCTTCTATGCTGGATTTTCTAGTGTAGCTAATTTTTTTTTTTTTTTTTGATAGGTAGTGTAGCTAAATTTTAGATATAAGTCTATTTGTTTTGAAAAATCTAGTTAGACTCCTATGTGACACTTTTAAGATTAAATTGTTCAGAAATTCATTGTATTTATTAATCCAAACCAGCCTCTTAAGGGATCAGTCCCACGTAAAATGGTTACAATGATCTACTTACAAGATATTTGTACAATTAGACTCTCTATTGTAACCTCTGCAAACACCCCACTTGCCTTCCTACTGTAGTGCCCCAGAACTTTTGGAATCTCCCTACGCAAATTTCCTCCATGAACTCCTTGTCCACATGAACTAGAACTTCTAACACTTCAAGGAACCTCCTTGAAGACTTATTAAAGGGAACCTCATGAGAAATAGTTATTTTGTTTCAAACTCTCATGCTCTCAGTTTGGGATCACAAATAGAGAAGGTAAAGAGACATGGCTTTTCAATTTAGCTCAAACGTGAAAAGGCATAGATTGTTCTCTCAAAAACTTTTTGCAACCTCTAATGCTTTGGAAAAATTGTGCACAAATAACTCTATAGGTTTACAAAAATAGGGTTTAAGTGAAGCCTCAATTAGGTTTTAAAAAAAAAAAAAAATTAAATTCTCTAAAAACTTGGTGTAGACCCTTTGGTTTATACCCTCCAATAAGAGCATGCCACATTATTATATTACTAAAACATAAATATATCTGATCACACATAATAATATCTCAATAAACATCATACTTCAATTTTTAAGTGAAAGACTAATGTAGTGTTATTAGTGTAGTAGAATGTATTGAGTTTTAAGTAAAAGATTGACGTGACAATCTCTTATTGAATTGTATAAAACATGAGTTTTACACCATACAAACCCTTACCAAATTTGGACTCTGACGAAGCTCAAAATTGTCAGTAGGTCTATCGCCCAAACCCTTAGTCTTCTGTAACAAGGTAAAGAGTAATGAACCTACAAAAAATAGAAATACCTTCTAAGGGCACTTAGTGTGGTGCTAGCCTAAGATGGTCAAATCAGAAACTAGTAGTGAACTTTTGAGAGAGGAGTTTCCGAATAGTATTTTTTGCGTACCTTGAAATTGGGACATCTTGGTGTTTATATAGGGGTTTGTGGATGATTACCATAGCTGAATTGTACGGATATGGGATTATCCTTTAGCTAACGTGTAGGAGTTGGAAATTATCCCATAGTTGATCTATAGGGAGCGAGGAGTTATCCCTTAACCGATTTATAGGAGATAAGAGTCATCTTGTTGCCGGCAGCCGTGTGAATGTAGGAGAGTCTTAGTGACATTGGCATTGCAACATGTGTTCAGTGTGCTTGGCCTTATTCGTCAACTTTTGGTCTTGACGTATGTCTGCGCTGGTCGTTTCTAGTCTTCCGCTTTTAGTGTGTAGGTACTTTTTGAATGACCAACTTATTTGGGAAGAGTAGCACATTCCAGAAGAGTAGCCATTGTGTTAGTTAAAATATTCCCCATCAGACTCTAAAAAAACTCAAGTAGTTTGAAAAAAAATAAAAGAAAAAGGTGTTTTATATCATGCAACCTTGCTTGAGCAAAACATGAGCAAGGAATAGGCGAAACTCTCCAATCATCATTGTTTTGCTTGAGTGGGTTTCTTTTCTTGCTTGAGCGAGCTTCTTCAGGCAGCTTCACATCTTTTTAACCAACCTTTTTACAATGGATGATTTACATCAAGAACCTTGAATTTTATGACAAGCAAAGATCAGGGGGCTAATACCATATTCCTAACATTTTTTCTTTCTCATGTATACTTCTGGTGAACTAGGATAGAGCATCCTTTTTGCGCTCTTTTCTTCTATATCTACTACATATCAAAATAGAGAAAAAGAAAAAGAAAGAACACTCTTCTACTCCAGCCACCAATGCAGTCTAAATTGTTATGTAGCCTTAAATTGTTTATCAACTAGCAGTGATATGCAGTTACAGCATGTAGCTCAAGCACATTACTTTCCTTTTGTTCTATAACTGAATTACTGTGGCTTCTAATACTTCTTTCAAATCTTAGTGTTAGATCAATATTCTATTACCTGTATTTTATTCTTAATCATTCAAACAACTGATGCGTCAAAATCTGCGTCCTCACCTTACACCTTGCTCATGTAAGAGGAGAGTAGCCTTTCCAGCTAAGACCTCAATGCCTTAAGTTAATTTACTTAAATAATTGTTATATGTATATTGTTACTCCTTAATGAGGCCATGTTGTTATATGTTCATCCATATTTTGTGCACGATATTTTCTAATCTTTGCTAAAGAATAATATTCAAGTCACAAGTAATTTTCCTGTGAGAACAGCTTAAATCATAGATGCATTGCAACCACAGGCCCCTTACTACAGATCCCAATCTTTTACAATATGATATGTTTTTATGTGTTTTCTTGTGTTAATCCCATTTTAAGAACTAGATTGATTATGTTTCTATTTCAGACTAGAAAATTAGGTTATAGATAACAATCCACATTAAATAATATCTAAGCTTCTTTCAAGAATTGCAATAGCACTTTATTTACCCTTAAGATAACTTTACCATTGGAATTGTGAAAGACAAATGTAAAAAGCTACTCAAGAAAGACTTGAATCCTGTCACCCATTGTGTCACTAAAATCTAATAACAGCTTCCCTCCTACTTCATCTGCTGCATCATCCAACAATTCTTTGATATTTACGCCCCCCAAAGCTGCAAACACAAATATGTGCAGATTGTTTCATATATCCATTCAAGTACTTGTCTGGATAGACAACTCATTACAACAAGTTTGTAAAACACAAGCAATACCTGGTACTATATTTGTGATTCCTTCCAAGAATCCAGCCTGTCAAAGTTTTTGGGAAAAAAAGAAAAAGAAAAGGGGGTCACTTCTCATAAATCAAAATCTGTCATGGCATAATTTGTAATGCAAAAAATTAATCTATGAGAAAAATGGGCTTTGTGCATTCCAACAGAAACTAAGACAACGTTAGGTGTCTTCCACTCACCCCCATTATATCCATTTTTGTTAGAGCATTCAACCCAAAAGCTACAGCAAGTAGGTGGAGAATCCAACAAAATATATACCAATAACCAAACCCACATCCTGCTGATGGGGACTCTTTTTTCAACAACCCCTCCTATGTGCTAGCCCAATAGAACCAACTATAGATGCATAACCAAATGGACCAAGCGTGTGGAGGTGGCTTTGATAACATGTCAAGAACATCAAACGTAAATGGAACTTCCCTTAGTAAGAGCATTTTGCTCCAAATAGTACCATTAGCATTAAGGTTCCGATATAGGTGACAATTCAAGGTGAGGAAATTAAGCCACAGGTGTTGAGTAAACTATATGTAATATAAGTTATGGAATTTGGAGCTTGCAAATGTTCATTAGCTTAGTGTTGCCTGAAATTTTTTTTGGAAAAAGTTTCTCATCCATAGAACAAGAGTTTCTTTCATCTCAGCACATTCCAGGACTCTCTCAAGCTCAGCCAAACAGCTAGGCCCATTGATTAAAACCACCAGATTAAAAAAAAAAAAGAAAAAAAAAAAAAGAAGAAAAAAAAGAACACTCCAGACATGCTGACAAGCATAAGATGGAAGGATTGCATGATCAGATCCAATGATGGATGGAAAACTTAACATCGGAGCACATTGAAGATCAAATCCCAAGATAATATTACATATGCATTAAGATGATGTGTCCAAAGAGGATGACTTACAGGGATCCTAACATCAAGTTTCTCAAATCCATCTCTTCCAGTTATTTTGATTCTCAATGTCCGAGACCAAATCTGAGAAAAAGGATCCCTGGAACCATCTGCACCATAGTTATCGTATACGTCAGGAGTTATCACCTCAACAATGGGATCTTGAGGACTTCGACCTCTCTGCTCTGTATAATCTTGAACCCTCTGTTGTATAGCGTATCTGCTACTGCTCACTGCCAAATATCTTTTAGTAATAACATTTAGGAAGACGGACATGAACATATATGTCTAAAAAAATCTAAGTTCAATTACTTAAGCTGATTAGTGGCTAGCATATGCTTTCACCTATAATCCAACAATTTTAAGATATATTTCGAATCAATAAAGAATGCATCATGATTTGTGCGAGAATCCAATAAAAGGAGGAAAAGTAACTCCAAACTCCAAAGAACACATATTTTAAAGAGTTCTAAAATCATGTCTTTTTAATAATAATAATTATTAAGAAGAATGGTAGTACATGCTGGATATTATTATTTTCCAAAGAGACAATAACACCTCTTTTTGGATAAAAAGAGGGTTCTAAATCCAGCATTAACTTGTTTTTATTAACAAATTACTAACTAATCCACTTCATGTGAAAGAGAGAAGAGGAAGAGGAAGCAGGAGGCAGGGAAAAACCATTAAATTTCCAGTTAATAATAATACATTTAACGTCAGAGCATTATACTCTATATCAGAAGCCTCATGAGATCAAAATATCTAGGTTGCATCCCTAGTAGGGCTCATTCACCTCTTTGTGAAGATGGCTGATTGGTGCTGGTAGCATAGCGCTTCTCTTCTTCATAATATGTGTTGAAACCTAAGATTTCCTTTATTTCTTCAAAAGATGGCATGCTTCCAGGAGGAGGGATACGACCTCCTTTGATGGCAGTCAGTGAATCCTGCAATTAAGTCATAGAAGTTTGATGTAGCAAACAATAAAAGGTTGGATATAGAATTGAGATGTATGCTAGGTAAAATCCTCCCATATTCAAGCAGTGACAGCAACAAGAACAAGTGCAAACCCTAACTGTAGTTTCTCTAGATTTGTAATCAGGAAAACATCTCAGAAACTAGATAGAATCCTTAATATGTCGACAGTTATATAACCTGTAATAAGTTCTAAGGTTCTTGTAGAGATGTAAGATGTTCACAAGACATCTCAAGTGAAAAATAATTATAATTTAAAAAAAAAAGAAAAAACAGGCTTAAAGACACATAATATCACTGAAAGACCATCATTAACATGAAAAACAGTAATTTGATAACTTGCTTCTTCAAGTTCTTGATCTCCTATCATACTTTTGCACTGGTAGACTTTAAATAAGGACTGCTACAGTGCAGTATCAAAATTTCATACCATTCAATATTCTAAACTACTAACTGTAGTCCATAGATATTTTCTTTTGGCAAGCAAAATCACAAGATCGTACCAGCATATGCCTTCTTTCCTTTGTGCAGATAACCATTACATATCATGTTCAATATCAGTTCAAAGATAGAGAAATATAATTACAAATAAGCTAAACCATTTTGTTATTTACATCATTAAGCAATTTAATATCATTAACCAGGAAAAGAGAAAAGGTTAGACATAAACCTGCATTGCTCGAATGGATACCCCAATCAAGGACAGTGGATAGGCCACAAGTTTATATCCGAGATCCTCAAGTTCAAGAGGATTAAGTATCGGTGTTTTGCCCCCTCCTTCAAGCATATTGGCCTAGCAGGAATCAATGAACTTTATTAATCACTACAAATCGTTATCTAGCATGAGGATGAAAACTAATATTCTATGAAATTTCAAATTCGTAGTTATGACTGACTGTTACTGGGTCATTGATCATAAATGGAAGCATCTAGGCACACACACACACACACACACACACACATACATATATATTGATAAGTAATAAACAGTCAAAATCTTCCAAAAGTTACATTTAGGATTGTTTGAGAGCACCAAATCTCCTTTCAAGGGAGTCCTGCATCCACAGCCTTCGAAACCGTGGAAAGGGATTTAACAGAAATGACTATTTGATTTAGCCATGGAAGGCTAATTTTTTGCTACTTTGGAATTTTGTCCATCCAAGATTTTATTAGGTCATTGTGTGAAGTCCAATTGAAGCCAAACTCATATGGTTCTAAAGGTCGAGTTATATGTATTCTAGGGTTAAGACAAGGGTATCCCTTATCCACATATCTTTTCCTCTGTGTGCAGAATGTCTAGCATTTTTATTAAGTCATCCAGAGATGCAAAGACAGTTAAAGGAATATCCATCATTAGAGGACCAAGTATTTCTCACTCATTTTTTTGCAGATGAAAGCTTATTATTCTGCAGGATCACAATCAAGGAGTGTTAGAGATTATAGTAGATGTTGATGCTATACAAAGCAGCATTGGGCCCTTTTATTTAGTAGCAACATGTCACCAGTAGTACAAGAGGCAATTAAATTTTATTTTTTTAATGTTTCAGTTGTACAGTAGCATGACAAATATCTGGGCTTCTCTTTGCTGGTTGAAATATAAAAAAGACAAAGCTTTCCTGAGATAAAGGAATGGGTAAGATAAAGCTATAGGATTGAAAGGACAAACTAGTTACACAAGATGTGAAATTCTTATTAAAGCAGTAGCTCAAGAAATACCCATGTATGCAACGAATTGCTTCAAGATACTAGAGGTTTTATGCACGCACATAGCTAAATCAATTGATGAGTAGTTTTTGGTGGGGCCAGAGAAAAAACAAGGAATGAAAAAAAAAAAAAAAACACATCTGGTAAGCTGGAGGCAATTATGTATGATGAAGAAAAATGGTGGAATGGGTTTCCATAATCTTCAGGGTTTTTTATTTTATTTTATTAGCACAATCTTCAAGATTTTAACTTGGCTCTAATGGCGAAACAGAGTTGGAGATTGCTAACCATACTCCATAATGTGCACTGTCAAGAGTCTTATAGTCAAATATATTGCCTACATATTCTTTTTTAGAAGCAAAAAGAAAAAAAGGGAACTTTATATGCATAGAGGAGTCTCTTAGAGCCAGGAAATACTACTTGAGGGCATGAGATGGAGGATAGGAAATGATAGAAGTGTGAAAATTTGGGGAGAACAGTGGTTACCAGCTCTAATCAACAATAAGGTGATAACCCCCAAGAAACTCTCTCCAGAGAACACTGGGAAAGTTCATTGATTGATGAAGAAAATAAATGCTGGAAATCAGCCCTTACAGATGAAATATATCTGCCACATGACACGGAAATAATTAAGAAAACCCACTAAGTGGATGATTACCAAAGGACAAATTGATTTGGGTTGGGAATTCAGCTGGGATTTTCACTGTAAAAAATGCATACAACTTAATGATGGAAAACAGAAGAAGAAAAGCAAGAGAAAGCTCAAATTCTAATCAAAAGGAAACACTTTTTGCAAGCATGAACATATGAATATAGGTGCAGGTATGTAATGTATTATGTATCACCAAGAATGTTAAACAGAATTCTACTAACACGGCATCTTAAGCTATGAGTACTTGAAGTCATGAACTGAACCCCATTCATAACCAGCCAAAGCAAGAGGTTGTTAGTCCAAATAATGATGCTCAACAGTCAATCATCACCCAAAATTATGATGCAAAAATGGACTACACTGCAATGAGGACCATTTTTCTATGAAGTTCTGCCTATAAACCTACAGGCCCTATAAAGCTCATAGAAACATATTCAATATACCGTATGCCCCTCAAAACCTAAAACTGAAGAATTAGCCCACTTATAGCAGTTGTAGATATCTCTTAATCTCTGCAAGTAAGATCTGTCCTACATCACATATGTAGTGGTACTACAACTGATCTATTACAAATAAAGATGCATTTCCGTTTGCTGAAACTGTTTGGAAATTAATGAATCGTAATCAAGTCCTAGAAACTCTTAATTTACATAAGCAATGAGCAAAGAGTACAACTTAACTTAAAGCCCTGTTCAGATTAGACAGGAAGCAAAAGCTAGCTATATACCTAGACATGTTTTAATTCAACAAACTGCTAAAATATTTTTTGGTTTGATAACTTCAAAAAAAAAAAAAAAAATGACATCCAAATGCTTCAGACAACATTAGAGGCCTATTACTTGGAATCATAATGAAGAAAGCATAAAATACCATTTTAGGAACTAGGGGAGAAATTTCACAGAAAGCCTTCATCTCTTCTTTTGAAGCTAGTGCATCAATAAAAAGAACATCTGCTCCAACATCAGCAAAAGCCCTAGACCTCCAGAGTGATTCATCCAAGGATACTGCCTGACGAGAATCAGTTCGGCCCACAATAACAATGTCAGAACCACTCTCCTTCCGCGCATCAATAGCTGCCTTTATTCGCATCACTGCCTCCTCTCTGGAAACCACTTTCCTGCCTTGTGTATGGCCGCAAGCTTTTGGAGACACCTTGCAGTGGAAGTTTATAAGAAACAATAGTCTTAAAGGTGTAAATTTGCAGATAGCATGGTGACTACCCAAAGTGCCAGTTAAGGAAATTCTACATAAAGAATCAAGCTGTGAGTAGTAACATACAGGATGACAAGCAGATTGCTGCAGTTATGGCTCTAAAATTACAAAACCAGACCACAGGGAAGTACAAAGTAATGCAAAGACTAATGCTCCATGTGAATATTGTGATAAAAATCAATACAAATGAAAACATTATATTTATTTTTTGGACATTCAGATTTTCATCCACAGCAAGCCTCAAGAAAAACTTAACAGGTCTCATAATGGATCCATATAGGACCCTCAACAATCTTAAAGAACTTTCAAGACTCAAGATCTAGTATTCATGCAATAATAATAAGATTCCATCACTTTCCTCTATGTGAAGAAAGAACTATTATCCTCATTACATCAATAATCCTTGCTAAAATTTTTTATAAAATTTAATCTGAGTTTGACGTCTAACAGAAATAATGATTGTTCACTTAATTCCTACTTTAATTTCTTGATGAGGAGAAATTGTCCAAATGCCCATACTTGGCAGCAGACCTTTGTAAGCCAAAATCCCAGTACTAGAACATGAAGGATCTGTGATTTTTCCAATCCCAGTTTCAAAACCCTTATCAGAAACTTCTGCTGACAAGTGAACCCATATAAAGTAGACATACTTGTATGACAGTTTAGGAAATATTGAAACAAAGCTCCTAGATGCAAATGACCTATCTATACTGTGATCAGGAAACTACAAATAAAAACTTAACCGGGACAAAGAGGACAACATCACAACTCATGAAATTTATATTGAACAATATGAACCTGATCTTCGAGAATGATCCCTGCAAAACCTGCTCTAATATATCCCTTAACAGTTCTCTTGACATTCATTGCATTCCCGTATCCAGTATCACCATCCCCAATCACAGGAATAGAGATAGCTTGGGTAATTTGTTGCCCCTGATCCACCATTTCTCCATAGGATATAAACCCTGTATCTGGCAACCCCAATCTAGCAGCCGATATTGAAAATCCTAATGGAAGCACAGAATGGCATCAATAAGTTTTTGTCTCCTTTCAAACAGTTATGCCAGAAAATAGAAAAACAAAATGCACCAAGAATTCAGATTTTCATGCAATAACTCAAGTACATGAATTCAGATATCCTTTTTCCTTTTTTTGTTGGTAAGTAGAACACCCAGATATCATTGAACAGAAAAGGATCAAATCTAATGTAAGTCTATGAATCAAATTAAAATGAATATGCAATTGCAACGAATACCTATAACATTCACAATCTAACAAGAAGCACCAATCACTAGAAGTTATAATTGTTAGAATATTAGTTAAGTGATTAAGTTTACCATTTCCTATCAACTTAAGCTTTTGGGACAAGCACTAATTTATCATGGTATCAGAGCAGAGCAGGTAATCCTGAGTTGTTAAAATTGTTTAATAAGAGTGATTATAAATTTAACATTTTTTTTTTTTGATAAGTAATAAGATATATTGATAAATTTAACATTTTTAATGGCTTTTGGAACAACCGGTAATTTATCAATAATCAATCAATCCAAAACATGCCCACATGAGAAACCAATCTTCCACAATAAAAATCAAACACATACAGACAATGAATGTTGAAAAAAAACAAAAACCCAGATGGAAATTAATTAATCTCAATAGAAAAAAGAAACACACACAGCTTCTATACAACGATATATTATCGATTGTCCTAAAAAGTTAAGCTGTTAGAAAAGGATGAACTGAATCATATTTAATGATCATTCTAACACATGCAATGAAAGATTGAATCTTGAGCTGAAAAACCAATAGAGTAAAACAAAAACCCAGATGGGAATCAACGAATCTGATTAGAAAAAGAAAAAAAAAAAAGAAAAGAAGAGAAAGACAATCATACCACTGGTGAAGCAGTACTGAAACCCAGCTCTCTCAACAAGCTTGGCACTGAGAGCATCGAAACATGCAGGGCCTTGGTGAAGCCCAGGCAACTCAAGAACACGCCGGAGTGCCTTTGCTGGAGACTCAGACAAGCCATAGTATCTCTCTGCTGCGCAAACTTTGGAAAAACGTGTAAGGGATTTGTGTATGGGATTGATGAGAGGTGTGTTCAGTGAAGGTTGGAAGGGTAAGCGAAAAGTGAAAGCTGAAAGAGGAGAGTGTGGAGGTGATGTGTGGAAACTGAGAGATGGGTTGTACGTGTAGGTGTAGCTTCTGCTGCTAACTACTGCTGTAGGATTCATGGTGTGTGTGTGTGTCCCTGCGTATCAGTGTTGCAATGCCAAACACAATGATGAGTTATAAACGAAGGACTGGCAAAACAAGATCATAGTTCATGAATCTTGAATTGATTTTTAATTTTTTTTACAGTAGAATTTAAAATATATATATACATATATAAGGTATGTTTATTATAAATTTGGAATAAATTAAATTAACATATGTTAATAATATAGGTATTCAAATTTATTAAACTCAAAAGTACTAATATATGATATATAAGTTAAAATAATAATTTCGTTTCATCATTTTGCTTAACCAACTCTATCTAAGTCCATTCTCAAAAAACTCTATCTAAGTCCTATTACTCCTATAAAATAAATAAATAAATAAATAAAAACTTCATCTAAATCAATTTTATCATCATATTCGTCATCTTGCAAAATTATTTTTTCAATGACTTTTTTTTTTTAATCATCAGCAACGTTTATTGTTTTTTATTCTAATAAATTTTTCTTTTTATTTTTTTTTCTTGGCATTCTAGCTTCTTAGATTTATAACAATAATAAAAAAAATAAAAAAAATTATATTTTCATTTAATACATTATTCATAGCATAGAATTTTTTTTTTTTTTTTTTTTTTGAAAATGAAGTGTCAGGTGTATAGTTCAAATTTTTGTAAGATAAAGAGAAGAAGAGGAAAAAAACTCATGGACATATTATTTTATTGGAGTCAATTAAATATCTCAATAATTTTGTCTTTAAATCAAATAAAACCATAAATTTCAACACAAAAATCTATTTAAATCCTAATGTTATTTAGGTCCAAGACATTCAAAACTAACAAACTTGGTCCCTAAACCATTACTCATTTTCTTCTCTCTCACGTAATTAGGGACCAAATTGATTAGTTTTGAAATGTCTTGAATCTGACTAACATTAGCCCAAATCTCAGGAATGTTAACTGTATTTTATCTTGATTTTTAACTTTTTGTCATTCGTTTAATATAAAAACTTAATCTTAAGTACTATTTATAGGAAGTAAGCTACTGGCAGGGGCGGAGCTAGGATTTTTTGTTTGGGGGGGCCAAATTTTGTTACTAATATATTAGTTTCGAGTCAAGATAAACCATCACACTCAGGCATAAACGCACATACATAAATATAAATATTAATATTTTGATACTAGAGTAGGTCATAATTTATAAATATATTGTATATAAAATTAATAACTTTCACATTTGTATATTCGCAAGATAATTTTTTAGGGGAATTTATTATCTTTTAAACTCCAATACTATACAAAAACTGTCTAGTTTGATATTAAACATGTAAAAAAAAATGAATTAGAGAAAACAAAAACTACCTTGTCTTTATAACTACTAGATCAATTGAAAATTTCTATTGATTTTTAAGAGCATCATTGAACTAACTCAAACATTTGGGAGAGCCAACTTCCATTTTTTAGCTAAATATTTAAATTTTTTAATACTTATACATAATATAAAATAATTTTTTAAAATTTTGGGGGGGCCAAGCCTTGCTGTAGCTCCGCCCCTGACTACTGGAACCATGAGTTATCCAATAAACATCGGATATTATTGTGTGTATATGAATAAAGAAGTATTAAAAAAATAGAATTGTATGTAAATAGTAACCATGTATATTTATATAGTTATTGTGGCAACAATCTAAATTTATATAAGTTTACATGAATTGATGTAGGTAATTTTTGGAGTTAAATGTGCAAAATTTACCCCTTATATTATACACTAACATGCTGTCAATTTTACCATACATGGATCATGCTTACAAATTGACATAGTTAAATACATGTAAAGAACTTATGGAACATGCTTACAAATTGACCTAAGAATTATTAATGTCATTGGTATTTGTTCGGGTAGAAACTTAAAAAAAAAAAAAAAAACTATAGTTGTTCTATATCTTAAGTCTTAACTGCAGAAGGTTCGATGCCTTTTTTCAAGTTTTGAAGTAGAATATGACTTCGTAGATTAAGGAGTTCAGAAATGCCTCCCTTAAGAGGACTTTGTAGAAAATGCAAGTAACTAATTACAAGGAGAACGTTCTAAGTTATTTCTAATTCCATTGGATCTCAGGGCTAAGTGAATTGGATTACTTTATCAAAAAAAAAGTGAATTGGATTGCAAATAGATCCATTCGAAGCCCAATTTATTTGAAGCAAACTAATTCAAAGGTACACAGTAAACGAATCAAAGCCTATGTTATCACAATAACACCAAATTGATACGAAGCAAACGTATAGTAAGATCAAATGAGACTAACAACTAAATACTTGAATAAAGCTTCAACAAATATGATTAAACTAAGTTACAAAGTTACGAGGAACCACTTATCAGCATAAGCCTTACGAACTACAAGAAGATATCCTTAGAAACTATGTTACAATGATTTCTATTATGATCTCATCAAGTTCTTTAGAGAATTAGAGTGTTCATCATGTCTTTTGCTTGGAACTAAACCTCTTATTTATACTTGAGGTTTCAACGGTCATCATTAGTTAGTTCCTCCATGTGTAGCTTTCTCATCTATATAATATTTAAAAATTAAAGTGTAGCAATTATTTTTACTACACTTTTGTTGAGCTATATCATCATAGCATTTCGATCCATTTTGGTATACTTTGGTTGAAAAGGACTGACATGGACCTAATTGGATTGAAGTGGATTGAATAAACTGAATGAATTGAAGTGAATTAAACTAGACTGAAATGCTATGCTAATATGGCTTAACAGGAACATAACAACAATATTTTTACAAACTTTTGTTGTAGCAAATTCCTACTAATTCTCATTTGGACTAACTACTAACATTACCTTTTCACTTACCAATACTTGTCATATCAGCCGTTAATTAAAAAATAATAATAATAATAACTCTAACATCTAACTTTTTTGAAAATATTATTGTTGTTGTGATTGTTGTCTCTTGTTAGACTTAAAAGCAAGGGAGTGAATTTTGTACCAGTAGCTTGGCCGATACAAAAACGCAACAATTTCATTCCAGAATAAATACCGGCAATAATGGAGTTGTTTTGGTCGTATCGGAAAAAATACTGGATTTTGGCTGGTTAATAGATATCGGTCCAATACCGACCAGTAACCCAAAAATGGATTCATCCCTCATGCACTCATCGTCTCTTTTTTCACTGAAGCTAATGGCCTCTCATTGGATCTTGAGTGGTGATGGACAACGATACTTTCATTTGAAGCCATTAGTTTTTATATTATTTAATTTTTTTTACCTTTGTCCAAAAAGAAAGAATAGTTTTAGGACCACAAATTATTCCACAATTTTTTTACCACAATTCTGACGTAGCAAATTGTAAGTGGGTAACTATTACTTATACATGAACCCACTATTTTCTCTTTGCCAATCACACTTTGTTGCGTCACAGTTGTGACAAGAAATTGTAAAAAATTATGTGGTTCTCGACTTTTCCAAAAAGAAAATATTTCCCTACTAACAACTTCCCTACACAAACACATCCACCTAGCATCATTATGTTTTGTTTTTTCCTTATCTACTAATAACTTATAAGCTTAATTAGTATGTAAGTATTTACAAAAATATATACTAGTAAAATTGTTAAAAGGATACTAAATTTATTTATTTTAAAAGTTAATGGATACATATATGGTAACTCTGAAATGGTATACCGGTATTAACTGGTATTGAAATATATTGTTTCTATAACTAAATCGAAATGACCACCAGTATGATATTGACTTCCTTACTTAGGGTCGGTTTGGAATTAATTTATTTTACTGAAACTAAAAACTTTTTACTGAAAGTATCGTAAATAAAGGTAAAAGTTAGCTGAAATAGTACAATGAGACCCATGAATAGTACCAAAAAGTGCAATAGGATAAATAGTAGTAAAAATAAACTGAATAATAAGATAAGTTAACAAAAAATAATTTTTGCCAAACAGACTCTTAAAAAGACATGTTTTGGATTAATAGTAGGTGTATGTAACTTCTCATATCTGCTTTGAATTTTATAACAGCAATACCTTTTGTCTTTGTCGTAGACGTTGTTTCTAACTTTAAAAACTACCGTTAGGATTACCACGTCAATTCCATTTTTTACAACTATATGCTCCTTACTGTACCACTTGTCACTCTCATAATGTCTTAGGAAAATTTTAATTAGTTTCAACAATATCACATTAATAACATAATAAAATAAAAATTTTAAATTTTTTTTTATTTGACATTTACAAGACTTACATAATAAAATAAAATTTGTAATATACATGTATATATGTATATGTATATATATTTGATAGGAAAAGTTGTAATATTTTTAATTCCCTTATATTTTGTGTAACATACAAACCTATAGGTCTAACAATATATAAGTATAGGCTTCAAGTAATCGCTCATTGGTAATGACATTCTTTATAGTGTCTCGTGTCTATGATTTGAATCCCATCTCCACCTCCTTCTTTGCTATAATGAAAAACAAAAGCAAAACAACATAGAAGTTCAAGTAATAGAATATTATCATGGTCCTACCATGTATTGAATAGGTAATACCATCTAATTAAACATGTTAGATTAGTTTTTTGCTAATTTGTTGAAAGTTAGTAAAACTACAATTGTATTGAGAAAAAGTGAGGTTTAAAAAAATATATATATGCAAGTAAACTAATAAGCTAATGCCAAAAAAAAAAATAATAATAAAAAAAAGAGAAAGAAGCTGCTCTAGATACACTAATTCTCAACTAGTACTCTCGCCTCTCATAATAATGGGGGGAATGGTAGTGAGGTTGTGGGTTCATGACCCACTAAATATTTGTATAAGTTACCAAACAAAAAGGAAGTAGAGAAATTTTCTTTCTAAGAATCAAATAAAGTTCAAGTACAATCAGTTTACAACCCTTACAAAGAACACCTAAACAGCACAAGTTAGAGATAAACACTCTAAAATTACATCACAGAAAGCAAGCCTCAAACTAGCAAAACAAAAGGCAAACCCTTATGCTTCCAACACTAACGTAGGAAATATCCCCCACATACAGCATATTTCCCTATCCTGGATAAAATTACAGAACATTCCATTAACTTCTATTCGAAAGTTGGGAAGCTTAAGCGAAAAGTGAAAGTTGAAAGAGGAGAGTGTGGAGATGAAGAGTGGAAACTGAGGGATGGGGTGTAGCCTCTGCTGCTATTGCTAAGTGTTAACTACTACTGCAGGAAACATGCTTTCTGTCTTTCTCTGTGTTGCAAACTTGCAATGCTAAACACAATGGCGAGTAAAGGATTGACACCCACTTCATCTTTGAGTGACTGTGACTTGTATGGCATAAAAATGGTAATGAGTAATGGCCAAACGTGATTAATGTTTGTTCATCCTATCTGTGCACACAATCCCTGAAAATTGTGTGTCCAAGGCATGATTTTAGTCATAATTTTAAAAAAGTGAAGGTATATAGTTAATAAAAAGAGAAATTTATATATTTACAAAAAAAAAAAAAAAAAAAAAAAAAAAACACACAAATATTATTTCTTAATACAATAAAAATATTAACTATTGTTGTTTAGTTGTTTCATTATCATTGGTAGTCTAGCACACATCTCACTACTTTGCACAATGTAAAGATTGAAAGACCCTGCGTTCACCAACTCACCCCCTATGCCTTACATAGTTTAATTTTTGTTTTTGTTTACTTACTTTACTACCCACTGGTCTAGTCCACTATCCCAATTGCCCAATGTATGCCCCACGCCCCCACCCACCCACCAATTAAAGAAAAAATCATGTATCGGATACATGAGTCTTCCCTCTCACATGGAAGTGGATCTCACTTAAGAGACAAACAACATAATTACACTTACGCAAAAGCTAAAAGGCTAAGAGCCTAAGTCACAAAATCAGTGGACATTGGGTTAAGTTAAAGAAATATAATAACATTAACAATTAACACAAAAGGACATTGGAAAAAAAAAAAAAAAAAAAAAACACAAAAGGACAAAGTCAAATAAAGTTATTCAATGTCTAGTTCGGAAAAACATATCCTGCAACGGATATATGTTACCTATGTCTCCTCATTTAGTTCAGACTATTCTGATATTCAATATTTAGTTCAGACTATTCAGATCCAAAGGAAAAGAGAGAGACAACGGAGATGAGATAGAGAAAAAGAGAGAGAACTAAGATGAGATACCTTAGTAGGTTGACCTTTAGCTTTGTCGTAGGTTTTGACAATTTCTTTCATTAAGAGAACATTCTCTTTGATATTCCTTCCCATGACAAGTGTGGTTTGGTGCTGACCAATCAATATACTTAAGACAAGCCTTAAATCCTATTGGCCCAGGCTGTAGTAATGCATTTATAGATTATGTTACAACATAGATAGGTCTACAATCACCCATTTTAGATGGCTTGGGAACCTAAGTAATTCATGACAAGATGCTGGCATTTACCTCCCTAATAATAAGTGGTACCTGACCTGAATAAAGATTGAATGGCACTTGTAACATCTTCTTGCACAACACTCCACGCCTTTAAAAAAAGGGGACTGAGAAACCATATGGAGTTATGGACCGAGGGTTTTATCTCCATCCATGCAAATGTCAAACCTTTTAAAAGGTCTAACTCACAAGAAAAATGTTAGAACAAGTCTAGTCCAATTCACACATGGCCAAAATCAAGTTAGAATCCTAAAGACACTTCGCCTCAAATTGGATTATTTGAATCCTGGGGTAAGTTTTCTCTCTAAACAATAGAATCAATAGAAAAAAGAATTTATAGAATTCTAACCCTTTTTTTACATCAATAGTTGGGGTGGGGCATTTGAATTCTAGAATATGATTTCTATAAAATTAAAATTTTCTCCTTGGCCTCAATTAAATTTGTAATCAATTTCTTAACCCAATTTATTTATTTCGGGTATCACAAGATAAGGCATTGTTCGATAGTTAATCCGGTGCATTGGTGTAAATTTCATTTTCAATGAAGTCCTCACTCTTTTCTTAAGCCACCGCTTGGTTAGTCAGAAACCTTTTCTGGAACCTTTTTTAGTGGAGAAAAAGTATGTACATCACCAATTCTTGAAATAAGATGTCAAGGGAGTTCTATACTTCTATAATCTATATTGAAACGAAATCCTACAAAGTAACGGTGGAGGAAGCGGGATTAGTCTTTATGATGAGGATCATTGAAAGAAGTGATGATTTTCTACGATTAGTTTGTTCTGGGAAAAGGTGCAAGAGGGTTATTAGCATCTGTGGAGGATTTAGCCAAAGCAGAACCTTCATAGTTTTTCTTTTGGAAGATTGATGTGCGGTAAGATAGCAAGTGAGACATGAAATGGATAATATGTGAGATGCAATAATGTCAGGCTATGAAATTGCAGTACTCAGGCTATGACACAATCTTCCTTTCATGGGACAACTATCAAAGATGATTAGATGATGGTGATTTGAAACTCCAAATTTTGATTACTGAGTGTGAACAACTTTTTGACATGATACTTGTACTAAATGCCAAAAGTTTCAACAAAAATAATAAAACACAACAATTAAGATAATGTAATCCTCTCATCCAGGCTCACCTCACTATGTAGAAGCAAGATGAGTTGCTTGCTGCACCTCTAAACGTAAAATGTAAGTTATCATCAAGCATTGATCCTCTCACAAAAGTTTCCGAAGTCAAGTTACAGCCAATGGAGCTTCTGTGGAACATATTACATTTCTGGGTACTACTCCAAGTAGATTTCCTCTGCTTTCATCCCAGATACAACATAAGTAGCTCCACTTTCAAAACTTCAGAGCGGATGAATCCTTTCTTTTGACTTCAACAACCAACTTAATTATATTTATTCTATATTTCCTCATCAAATAATCAAGAGGATAGGCAGATAACTCCAAACTTGATACACAAATTTCAATTAGATTGGGAATAACAAGATTATTGATAATTATAGTCTTTAATGAGATGCCGCATGGGAGTAGAGAATTGCTCACAGATTGCATTGACAAATTTATACACTAACTGGACAAAATATGCGGTCACTTGGTGCTTTGCATATTTTCAAAATCTGAATTTAATTCTTTGGCACTAAATGTATTGGTAGAACTCAACGAGGGTCATGTATAGGCTCATCTGAATCATATTTAGAAAGCAAATCACAGTAAGACTCCTCTTCAGATATGCATTGATTATCACTCATCTCATCAACATATACATCATTTAATCGTTCATGTTCTAGATCAGAATCTTCACTTGTCTTGTACAACCCCCTGCTCCTATCTAGCAGACCTTTCCTCAACATGCTTGTAAATCTTTCCCTGATTTCTACAAGGGGGTGTCTCTGCAAGAGTTTCTGGCGGTCATAGGCTTCCCTTAAAACAACCGTCTGAGTGTCATTCTTCTTAGAGAGGTAAAAAATACCAGGATGGCGCTCAAACACTTTGGTAAACTTCTGGGGCAGGGCCAAACGCATACGGAGGTTGCTCACATTCTTGCGCTCAGTTTTCTTTTGTATGGTTAGGTGAAGAAGCTCATGAAAGACTCCAACAATCCTCTTCTCAGATACATCTGTGCGGGGATCCAAATGGGAGGCATCAGTGTATGGCGAAGTATAAGGGAGCCTTTGCCACTCTTTCAACCACTCCATGCATTTTCGTTTCAACCCAAAACCTCTGGTGAATCCAATTGGAAAGGCTAAGCAACCATTTTTCATGTCTTCTTCATTCTGTTGTAAAGCGGCATTCTTTTCCAATTCAGAGACAGCGAGTTCATCATCCCAGTACAAGAGTTTCAACCCAACACGATCGTCAGGAAGGTTGACCAAAGAGAATAACTCGGGGTGATATGGAATCAAGGAAGCATGGTAATCATATGGCAACCCCAAGTCCCATTGCAGCTGGTCAATAGTTTGTAAAGGAAGTGTCCATTCTCTGGTGAGCATGAGCAGTTTACGCAGCCTATTGATAATATCCATCTGATTCTCCTCAAAAACATTAAGCTCTTCCCCGTGGAGTTCCAACGCTTCAGGAGCCAATCCGAAACATGGGACACGAGTGCCCCCACTATCAAAAACATAAGACTCATGAAAAACAGAAGGGTATCTCCTAACAAAAGTAGAGAGCTTAAGATCATGAGGAAGACCAAGCTGTCCACGACGACGAGAGAGGTGGTATATGGGAAGGCGACACTGACGAGTAGAAGAGATCATGGAAACAAGAATACAAGCCGCTCTAACATCCCTCTCACCAGCAACAACACCATCTAGTGCCCTATCTTTCGCCCATTTCAACTTCACATTAACAAGACCACACTTTTGCTGGTAATCAAATCCTTTCTTATATCTGTAAACGAAACCAAATTGTCCAGCCCTATTGAAAAGCAAGCACTGCGCCATTTTCTTCTAATAAATAATGATAACAATAACCAATGATTGCCTAGCAGCATTGCTCTTGTTTCATTGCAATTGAGTTTCTCTGCGGCATAAAGTCAAACACCTTGTGAGCATTACACTGAAACTGCCAAAAGCAGAGCTGTGTTTTCATTTTCTAAAAGAAAAATCTTTTACTATCGCAAAACTGTATCCAATTGATTAGAGGGTTAAGATAAAAGACAATAGAGTAACCAAAAACGACAAGAGGAATGAACATTTAATCAGAGACAATGATAGCACCTGATTTACCCAAATACTCAAACACTTGGCCTCAAAATTCTAAACAATACCAAACAGTACCGAATCGAAACCAACAGTAGAGAGAGAGAGAGAGAGAGAGAGAGAGAGAGAGGGGGGGGGGGGGTTACTGTTACAACCAGTAATAAAATGCTGGAGTTAGGTTTTTTTTTTTATTTTTTATTTTTAATAAATATTTTATTTATGTTTGTTTATTTAGTATTTAAACAAAACTCAAATTTAAACTCAACTATTCAATGAATCGAGCGGAATACACTTGTGTAGAGTGTGCATTAATCGGGTTAGGCGGGTGGAGAGCAATATTTTTAACCAACCTGCCCCTAGTAAGTTGGAAAAATTTCAATTCACCACTAACCCATCAATGTATAAAACATGCAAGTTGGTTAAAAATCTTAACGGTTTCAACTAGGTGGGTTGACAAATTCAATTGACTAAATTAAATTATTGTCAAATAAATTAGATAATTATTTGCTCCATTAATTAAAAAAAGGGAAAATTTCAACTTTTATTAAAAATAATTACAAATAATACATTACTTTTCATTAGAATGATTGGAATTTTATTAGACGTGTATATAGAGTAAGAATAATAACAAAATTTTAGAGAGAGCAACTGGAGCTTATTAAGGAATAGAAATGTGAAAATGGAAATAAATAAATAAAATAAAAAGAAAGAAAGAGATGAGAGAAATCAAGTGCATATGTGAGGTATAGTTTTGTCACATGACAAATTAATTAGGAGCACAGATCGGGTTGTGGCAAGTTAGAAATATCTCAACTTGCTATTCAATCTAACCTTCTAAATTATCTATCTAACCAGCCCAACTCAGTTCGTCTCACTTAGGGGTGTCCACGGGTTAGTCCGAGTCGAGTTTGTGCCTAACCCGAGACCAACCCGATAGAATCGGGTTGAGAAAATCCTGGTCCGCCGCTGATCGGCGACGGAGTTGGATCGGCACGGTCAGTTTTGCACTGGAAACATGGTTGGTTAATTCGGTCGGAACTGTCCACGGTGAAAAATCCAGTCAAAATAGTTGATTTTAGGTGAAAAAACGCCAAATCCAACGGAGATCTAATCGGATCTGTTGAGATCTCGCTAAATCTGGTGAGATTTCACTAGATTTGGACAAAATATCACTAGATCTACTTGATAAGTAGTCGAAATATGAAAATTTGTTGCCAAAATCTGAAAATTTGAAGTCAGAATCTAGAAATTTGAGGCCGAAATCTGGAAAATCTCGTCGGATTCTGGAAATTTATGCCGGATTCTAGAAATTTTTTATTGGAAATTCTTAGTACATCGGTCGGATCGGGTTTTGGGGAGGAAAACCGAGACCGACCCGTCGGAGTCGGTTTTTGGAACAAATGACCCATTGCTGACCGGTGACTTGATCGAGTCGGCCGGTTTTCGGGTCGGTTCCAGTCGGAACCTTCGGGTGGGTCGGGTCATCGGATTGGATGGACAGCCCTAGTCTCACTTAATTCGGGTCAGTGCAAGTCGGACTGGTTAGACCGTTTTTTTGCATAGCCATACATTCAAGCGTTTGATACTCAATTTAAATTTATAAAATATTATATATTTATATGTAGACGGCATGAATAGAAGTATAATTATCTATACTACTATTTAAGGGGCATCCTTTGTTTGGACCGAATTTTTTTTGGTTCTAAAATGCCCCTAGTTTCCTAGGTTTAAGTAGAGACAAAACTAAAAGACAACACTGTAAAAATATATCTCTAACTCTCACCTAAAACATTTCTTACAAAATAGGATCACTCTCCTACTAACCCACTTATTCAAAGAAACTATATGTTTACTTAAAAAAAAAAAAATAGAAAAAACAAGTTAAAATGCCTAAAAAATAAGCCAACAACGTGCAATTACAAATTTCAAAAGACCTGCTTCTATCTCTAACTCCCACCCAAGCTGAAAAACAAGAACCTATTCCCCACACAAAGTTCTTGCTAAAGCTACCCACATTCAAAATTGTCCTATCAGATCTTAAA
Source organism: Quercus robur (assembly GCF_932294415.1). Taxonomy (NCBI): domain Eukaryota; kingdom Viridiplantae; phylum Streptophyta; class Magnoliopsida; order Fagales; family Fagaceae; genus Quercus; species Quercus robur. The sequence continues at coordinate 14,109,166 of NC_065543.1, read as the reverse complement.
TTTTCTTCTAAAAAAAATAGAAGAAGAAGAAGATAGGTCTTCACTTTTGACAGAAATTTGGCCATCCTTATTTCCTCCTCATTAGATTAATGGCCATAAGACTACAATGGTGGTGAGTGTTTTGATCCAATTATTTTAATTTTTTTTGCTACTGATCTAGAAATCTATTTGTTTTACACTATCATCTATTGTCATTACTATTTGGGAATTGTTGTATAACAAGAGATCGACCTGATGAGGGTATGTTATATTTTGTCAGATTTCTCAACAGAAGTGGGTCTCCGCACTTTAGAGAGAGAAATGCTAGAAGTTTTAAGGATCATAAAAAAAACTATTCTTAATTAAAAGCTTTTATTTTTCAAATCTTTATTAAGTGGGTGAATCCTTCCAATCTCTTTTATTTGCCAATATTCTTGAGACACTTGATGGTTGTATTTTTTTTTAGGTTGATAGTTCTACTTTTATCTCTTAACTAGCCTCATTGCATGCCCCAAAACTTTTCTATTTTTTGGTTGATATAAAAATTTTTTTATTATATTTTTTACCATTTGTGATTTATGTTTGCAAATGACATTTATTTGTTTGCCAATCACGAGTATGATGAAATCTAGCAGACGAGAATTAAAAAGTGAACACATGCACTCACGAAAAATGACTTTATTGCCAATTTGGTGTAAGATCTCATTATTAACTTTTTTTTTCCCAAAAAACAAAATATAAGAGCCTCTAAGCGTATTTGTTAATGGACTATTTTAGAAAAGTTTCAATCACACTTTCTTGGAAAATATAAAAAGTTGTAAAAAAATTTAAATACATTTTTTTCCATAAAAAATTTCTAAAAATAGATTATAAACCAATACTCTTAAGATATTTGTTAACTTTTTCCAATGAAAAAAGGTTTTAAAAAATTAATGGGAAAAGTAAACAATGCCCTAAGAAAATTAATTTAGAAGAAGTTCTTCTATTTTTTTGGAAAAAAGTTAATAATTTGTATCTATTATAATTTGAGATTACTACATTTTTCAATTACAAAAATACCTAGGGGTGTGATGAGTATTATGTGTTTGTACCAAATATTAAAATTATATTAAATGTTTGATTTTATAAGTTTGAAAATAAGTTCCTAAATTATCAAATTAGTACTTATAATTTATTGATAAATATATACAATCCATTTCAAAATGAAAATGATAATTATTAAACAATTAAAGGTCTGTAAATATAATTTTATAAGTATATACATCAAAATCATTCTATTTAAGCAAATCAAATAATATAATTTCAACTATAATTTATTTATTAAGTATTGGTACAAAATTTCGAAGACTGACTCAAATAATATAATGCCATGCTGTTTTCATTATGTAATGTCATTTTCATTATGCCATGACTTTATTTTTTTGGACATATTAAACATGTGTGGCAAGTTTATGTGACACTTAATAAAAAATATGGACGGAGAGACTACTGATGCAAACAGAATATAAATTCAGGGGGTAAAATTCAAATTCTGAAAATCCAGTATGTAAAATCCAAAGATCCTCGAACTTAAGAGATATAGTTTGCACTTTAGCCAAAGAATAATAAGGGCGTCTTCTAAACAAAAAATTGGGTGTTTTACTACTCAATTTAAAAGTGATAAACGATGTCATTCTTTAGAATCTGCCACTATCCCATCTATCTCTTTTCCACCGGTTCAATTCCACCCAATAACTCTTATTTATTTATTATTTTTTTGTAAAGATGAAGAAATAAATTCTATTTTCTCTCCTATCCTATTTACTAATTACTACAGTGATGAAGAATCAAATAGTCACTATATTTATTCATTTTTCTACTTTATGAGTAATGTTATTGGCACAATTAGCAATTCTTGGTGTTTCTAACAGAGACATTTAAGATTTAAATCCCTTCTCTTATTGTAACTATAATAATAATAATAATAATAATAATAATAATAATAATAATAATAATAATTTTCACAACAGTTGAATTGACATGTTTTTATTAATTTTCATTTTGACTTATCACTAACATCACTTTATAATGAATAATGCTCTGTTTATAACATTTTCACAACAAATTTTAGATGGTAACTGGTTGTAATCTTGTCTCACTACTTAAATTACTTTTTTGCTTATCAGTAACAGCTAATAATATCAGTAATAAGCTATTATTAGCTGTTATCTAGGATTTGTTGTGAAAATATTATAGACTTAACATTTCTCTTTTATAATCTATTGATCATCACCTCAACAATTATAAAATAATGAAAATACTTTTATTATTTAAAATTAAAAAATAGATATGATAATGAGTGTGATTGGTATGCTTTAACCATTTCATAATTGAATATTTGAATCGCTTCTTTTTTATTGATGACACATCAGTTTGTAAGCTCAATATAGTACAGTTTGTAACACCAATAAATAGCACTACTCTAAAATATTTAACCCCACCACTAACAACATTTTATTATCTATTATTCAATCCACCCAAACCATGGATTAATTGTGATTGGATCACATCATTTACACATCAAATCACCAGTGATATTTGAAGAAAAATAATCCAATTGCACTTTATATTGTATAAGTTATGGCAAAATATGTGGCAAAGTTTGTGTAAATTGACTTTTTGATTTTTGTTGCAACTTAAGGATAGGAATGGCAACAGGCCAGGTTCGGGTCGGGTTTTTTGATGCCTAAACTTGACCCACAGGCCCTCCACTGTTACTTGAACCTAGCCAGTTTAATAAACGGGTTTTTTTTAACCCCAAACCTACCTTGTCGGGTCCCCATAGGCCCTGTCCAGCCACTTCTGGGCCTAATCTAAAGACGTGGCCCAATCCAACCCAATCTTTAAAATAAAAAATCAATTTTACAACCACAGAAATAGAAACACAAATCACAAACACAAATATAAATATAAACAGAAACACAAATCAACTTGTTTTTTTGGCTCTTTTTTGTCAATATAGATTTTTCACTTATTAAAAAAAAATCATGTGCTACAATCATCACATCAAAAAAAAAAAAAAAAAAAAAAAACACACACACACACACACACACACACACACACACACAAATCACAAACAAAAACACGATCCCGTCCTCCGATCATCACATCTCTCTGATCTAACAATCCTGTGCTCCAATGTGACAAATAGCAACCACCACGTGATGAGAGTGAGGGTGAAGTTAAGGGTGGGTCAATGAGTGAATGAGAGTGAGGGTGACTTGGTGAGGGGCGGTTAAGAGAAAACGGAAGAGAGAGTGAGAAAGGTAAGGGGCGGCGAGACAAAGTGAGGCTGTGGGGCTGAATGAGGCTGTGAGGCTGAACGAGGCAGTGGGGTCGCGAGCCCGTTAGAGGAGTGTTTGTGTGAGGTCGAGAGAGGGTGGCCGTTAGTGAGAGAGAGAGAGAGGGTGGCCGTTAGTGAGAGAGAGAGAGAGAGAGAGAGAGAGGGGCAACTAGGAGATAAGGGATTAAGGGTTAGGTTTAGAAAAATGATATGAAATGAAAGAGGAGTATTTATACTAGGGTTTTTAAATTTTTTTAATTATATATATGTATACAGGTCGGGTTCGGGTCGGGTATGCATAAAACCCGGACTTGACTCGAACCCACTTTGGGTTTGATTTTTAAAACCCAAACTTAACCCTATTGTTTAGCAGATCGAGTAAAACCTGGCTCATTATGGTCAGGTCAGGTTGAGTCGGGTCAAGTACTTGCGGGTCGGGTTATATTTACGATCCCTACTTAAGGATGGACTAGCGGTGGGTATTTTCTTGCTACTCACATCCGATAACTTTTTATATTATCATGAACAAACTCACAATTTTTCCAAAACTTTTCTACATGGTAGATTATTATTGACTGTCTATCACATTTGGGGATGGACATAAGATTTCAAGCTAAAGGGGGCCATAAGTGGAAAAAAAAAATTGTCTTATGAGTTAGCAATGTGGGCAATGTGGGATTTATTAGTTCTCAATTATAAATTTATTTAATTTAAAAAATATTAATTTTAGCATTATGAATAGGATTCAGATCCTGTAAATTTCTTAGGGTACTCTACCAATAGATTTTCTTAAATCCTAACAATTTTTAATGAATTAATGGTCTAGATTCAGCCATGTCAATATTCCATTAACAATATTTTTAAAATAATAAAATAATATTGCAAACAAAACAATTAAAATTATTATTAATGGAATGCTGATATGGCTGAATCTAGACTATTAAATTATTAAAGAATGGTTAAGATTTAAGGAAATCTATTTGGTAGAGTATCCTAAGAAATCTAGAGAATCTGAATCTGAATGAACAATGTTAAGAACACCATTTTGGTTTGTCCATTAGAATAGAATATTTCAGTATTGGCTTATTTTGGTTTTCCATTTCGGGGTTTTCACTATTATATATATGTGTGTGTGTATGTATGTATGTATATATGACATTGATTAAAACCATTATAAATTATTAAGGATCTCAAAACTATAAGTCCATATTTCACTTAGTATATTAATCTTTAAACCTAAAATATATATATATATAATATATATATATTTAATACAAATATGATCAAATTAACAATTAATTTTTCAAAATACGATATGGTTAAAATGTATCTATATAATGAAAGAAGAAAAAGGCATAAGCTAATTTAAAAAAAAAAAAAATTAAAAAAACTAGGTGATATGGAGGAGGGTAGAAGGCTTAAAAGTCAACATAAAAATTTGAGCTTCATTTAAATATTAGTCACGCTAGTAATGGCTAATGGGTTTTAATTTTTTGGAGATAGAGTTGGCTGTCCGGGCTAATAATCATAGGAGTGGGGCTAAGGTTTTGAAAAAAAGTAGGCCAGATATAAAAAACTCAAAATGTACCTAATAAAAAAAAATTGGGCCAGGGAGGGCCCGGGGCCCTCTCTTGGGTGTGTCCTCAGTCACATTCACATCGACTCACACTTAACATTGTAAAAAATTATGGCAAAATATGTGGCAAAATTTGTGGAGATAGACTTTTTGATTTTTTGTTGCAACTTAAGGATGGATTGGCCGTGAACACTTTCTCGCTACTCATGGCTGATAAATTCTTATAGTATTACAAACAAATTCATAATTTTTGCTACAACTCTCAACGTGATAAATTGCGATTAGTTATTTTTTACTTTCACATGAAAAGTTGTGCTTTTTTTTTTTTGAAAATATTTTCCAAAAGATGCTAGATTCACAACTTTTTATACAACTTTTGCCATAAACTAACCATGTGACGAGTTATGAGTGAAGAATGTATGAACCTATCACTTTTTTTCCATTACTCATAACTTGTCACATAGTAAGTTGTGGTCTTATAAATATTGTTCATATTTGTAGCCGATTCTAAAATCATAAACTATTCCACAATTTTTTATTACAACTTTTATATAACATTCTATGAGTAATTTTCAATCACTTATACATGAACCATTAAATTTTTTTCACTATGTGGTGCTTCACCTTATTGTAAATTGTGACGTAGAAGTTGCGTGGTAGTTTGTCACAGGCCCTGTTTAATAATGGTTTTTAAATAATAAAAACTATGATTTAAGATCTGTTTAGTAGAGCATTTAAACACATGTTTTCTATTTTAAATAATATTACACGTATTTTTATACACTTTTTCATCCACGCATATTTCAAAATAACACAAACAACATTACTCGAACTTCTCTATTAAATTAGTCTATAAACACTACCATATATATTTTCACACGTCTTCTCGTTTACGTATGTCTCCACGTAACTTAAAAGAAACGGCCTAAATTTTTCCATAACTTAAGACTTTAACAAAATCCGTGTCCTGACACTAGACTTTAATAGTAAGTTAATTTCGCATCTTCCAAGTTGTTGACAGACAGACTAAAAAGAAATTCGGATAGGAAACACGTGGACCCACATGCATGGAAAAAAGATAAAGTAGATAGGAACAACCCACCTAACAAAAATGAACGGACAAGATCAATTTCCAAGCAAAAAAGGAATCTTTAATCCAACTATATAATATGGCCCATGAGTGTGACGAAGAGAGCAGGTAGCTAAGGTTTTAGTCTTTCTCAAATGGCTAAAATACAGAAGGGGGTGTGTGGCTGTGAGTTGCTGCCGCTGCTGCTGTGTGTTGTTGTTATGAATGAGCAGTGATGGGAGAAAATGGAGAGTTTGGACTTTCGGAAGGTTGTGGCTTGGGCGAGTAGGGAGGACACACTTTTACTATGCTCTTTTGTTTTTGTTTTTGTCAAACAAAAGAAACGCAAAAAGATCGTTTGTCTTACCTACTCCGCCCATGCCAAAGGTTTCCGATTTTTCCTCCCTCTCCTTACCTTCTCTTTTTTCCTCACCACCTTTCCTTGGATCTCAAGCGGTTTGTTTGTAAGTTCATTTTTTTTATATTTTAATTTTGCATATGTATATATATATATATATATATATATATATATTGTTTACTCTTTAAGATTCATAGATATGTTTGAATCTAGATCTACAAAGGATGATTGCTCTAATTAGGAAAATGTTTGTTTATGTTCCTTTGTTTAGTAAATAAGCTCAAGCCCAAGTTAGGCTTGACTATTAAATGAGCTAAGCTAAAACATAACATAATACTTGTTCATGAACAAGTTTGTGTGTGAGATTCGTTTAAAATTTATGTACTTTTACATGTATACTTGTCTAAAAGATCTGGTATTAGATTATATAAGATTGTAAATAAGTTTATGTGATATAATCTCAAATTATTATTTGTAATTTATAATATAAACATTAATAAAAATAAATTCATAGATTTGTGAAAGGGGTAAAAAGACTTTAGTCCTGCTTTTACTATATACTTAAAAAAGAATAAGTTAATCAAGTTATTTGGTGTTAAACTCTTCATGTTTAAAATTAAATTAAATGAGCGAGTCTAAATTTTTAATATTTGGCTTGATTTGACTTGTTTACTGCACTACTTGGTCCCATCACAGCACAGACCTGTCTTAATATTTGGAAAATTTTCACTTTCATCTCACAACAGTCGCATCAATTGAGCTAAGGTGATTTGAGCACAAGTGGTGTGATTGGTGTTAGACGGAAGTAAAAAATTATGTGGAGTTTTTTGGTTCCTTTTATCACTGAAAAATGCTAAGACCACATGAGGGTATACAACTTTCGCCGTGGCTACCTATACAAGTTGCGGTAAAAGTTGTGTAAGTTTATGTGGTCTTAACATTGTTATATTGCTCTAAATTTGTGTAATGGTGGGACCCAAGCAAGGTTGATAGAGGTGTAAGTGTGTAATTAAGTGAATTTTGTTGGGTAATTTATGGACACAATTTTTTTGTCACAACCCTAATATGTGTGACTGTGAGTGGCTGAGAGAAAGTGATAGGTTTATGAAAGTGATGGTTTACCAACCAATCACGATTGCGCATGTCAACAAGTTGTGACAAATAGTGTGGTCATAAAAGAGTTTGTCTAGGGATATATTCAAATCTGCACCCAATTTCACAATATGCTTGAGTGTCAATTTGTGATTGGATTATATTACTTATTCATGAGACCACCATTGGTACTTGATGAAAAGTAGAATTATTATACATCAATCACAAGTTGACACTTAAGCATGTTGTGAAATTGGGTGTGGATTTGAGTGTACACTAAAGCTTTCCATATTTTTTTTATTATTGGTGAAAATTGGTGTTGCCCCTTCAAGTCAGGTTTGATGGGTGAAGCCTCTCATAATTATATATATATATATATATATATATATATATATATGTATATGTATGTATATTGGTAGGACACAACATTTTTCATAACTTTTTTTACAATTGTTGGCCTGTTAACATGGTTGATGGGAACAATATGACTTTTACGTGGGCTTTCCACATACCATCATCACAGGTCATGCTAATAGTTGTGAAAAAAGTTGTGAAAAATGTTGTGTCTTATTTTTATATATATATTTGGTAATTTGTGATAAAATTAGTTGATGGTATTTATGTATGTACATGCGTGTATATATATATATATATATATATATATATATGAAATACTATCTTTTTGTCTTTCTATTCTTTCTATCACTTCTTTTACTATTCCTTTTCTTATTATAGCCTTTTCTCTTACTATTTCTATCATGTTTAACTTCTTTTGCATTATGAGTCTGTTTGGATACAACTTACTTTGTTGAAAACTGAAAACTGAAAACACTGTAGCAAAATAATTTTTAAATGTGTGAATAGTACTATATGATCCATTTTTAATGAAAAAGTTGCTGAAAAGTAAGGTTTGTGGGTTCCATGAACAGTGCACGAGACCCACAAATTTTACTTTTCAGCAACTTTTTCATTAAAAATGGGTCCCACGATATTATTCACACATTTAAAAATTATTTTGTTACCATGTTTTCAGTTTTCAGCAAAATAATCCTATATCAATTAGGTTTTCTTTTGTCGGTGTTGTTTTTTAATTAGCTTTATGAAGTCATCTTTCTTATCATCTTTTCTATATGTCATATCTATAAGTCTATTGGTTGATTTTTTTTTTTTTTTTTTTTTTTTTTTATTTTTTTTTATCAATTGTCTTTATTAAATTATCCTTTTATCTTTTAGTTTCATTATGCGAATTATCTGTCATAGTTTTTACTAAAGATAATTTATGAAAATTAGAAAAAATGAAAACTTTAAATTCACATTTAGAAAAGGAAAGAGACTTTGAACTCCATCATAGATCACCTTTAGTAAAAACCATGACAAATAATTCGCATAATTAAATTGAAAGACAAAAGGATAGTTTAATAAAGACAATTGATAAAGAAATAAAATCAACCATTAGACTTATAGATATGACATAGAAAAAATGATAAGAAAGATGACTTAATAAAGCTAATTGTAAAAAGAACATCGACAGAAGAAAACCCAATTGATATAATGCAAAAGAAGTTAGACATGATAGAAATAGAAAGAGAAAAATGTATGATAAGAAAAGGAATGGTAAAAGAAGTGATAGGAAGAATAGAAAGACAAAATGATAGTATTCTAGAATTAGTTAATAAAGAAGAGAATTCAATGGGAAAAATGCAAAAGAAGTTAGATATGATAGAAATAGGAAGAGAAAAAGGCATGATAAGAAAAGAAATAGAAAAGGCAAAAATAGAAAGACAAAATAACAGTCTAGTGGAATTAGTCAATAAAGAACAGAGAAATAATAGTCCAAAAGAAAATGATAAGACTAAAGAAAGAAATTAATAAGAAATTAAAATCAATTGAAAGATCTATGACAGACACAAAATAATATTTTAAAAAAATTAACCAAAAAAAGATAGAAATTTTAAATGCACCCTTAGAAAGAAGAAATATAGAAAGAGATATAACAGTTTTAGACATTACTGAGTTATCAGATAATGAAAAAAACTGACAGACATGACAGAAATACCATTTGCCATAAACAAATTAGCAAATTAGATTTTGAGAAAGATATCATAAATGAACTAATGGAAATATGTAATGTTAAACAAAAAGAGATAGATCAAATTAAAAAAGAATTAAAATCAACTAACTCACATAAAATCAATAAAAGAAAAGGGAAACAGAAAGAAATAATAATGAAATTAATAGACAGCCTACCTAATCATCTAAAAGATAAAAAAGACTATTTACTTAATCTGGAAAGCTCTATAGACATACCTGTTGTTTGTATTAAATGTAAAAATCACAAACATCATGTTAAAGAATGTGGTAAAAAAGAAAAGGTTAAGAAGGAAAAGACAGAAAGGAAACAAGAAAGAATAGACATAAAACCAGTAATCATAGAAGACTTAATGACAGAAGTAAAAATGATAAAACAAGAAATAAAAGAAATTAAGGAGGACAACTCCACTGACAAAAATGAGCAAAACATTACAGAAATAGTAAATTTGAAAGACTTTCCTAAACCTCTGACAGAGTTTCTTGTAACAGACAGATCCCCCTATAGATAAAGATGTTACTAATATCAATAATAGACAAATTTTTTACCTTTAATTGATAGAGTTATTTTTCAAAAATGGCATACAAAAATTACTTTAGTAATAAACAAAGAGTTTTCTTTAATAGAAGTTGTCTTAATAGACTCAGGAGCTGACATGAATTGCATACAAGAAGGATTAATACCTTTAAAGTATTATGAAAAATCATCTAAAAAATTAACTCAAGCTAATGGAGAAAAACTGATAATCAATTATAAAATACCTAATGTTCACATATGTAATGATGAAATATGCTTTGAAATAGTTTTTGTTTTAATAAAAAACCTTTCTTCTAAAGTTATTTTATGAAATCCCTTTATGGCTTTACTTCACCTCTTTTTAACAACAAACGAAGGTATTAAGACTAATGTGTTAGGAAAAGTTATGCTAAAATAGAATTAGGAATTTTCTATGAACAGTATGGTTTTGATCCTTTAATTGCTCCCTCTAGAAAAAGAAAGGAAAGAAAAGACAAATATCGACAGATATAAGAACAATAGTAGAAGATATAATAAAAACAGGTATAAGTATAAGAAAGAAGAGTCCAAAAGAAAGAAACCTGATAGACATAGAAAATAATTTTGTTTGTTTTAAATGTGGTAAAAAAGGACATACTAGTAAATACTGTAATTTTCAAAGAAAGATAAACAAACTTGGCGTGATAGTAAATTAAAAAATAAATTAATGAGTATATTAAAACCAACAGAAAGTGATGAGACAGATGATGAGATTCAACAGATAGATAATAGTAATATCACTTCATCATCGACAAAAATTTCCTCAAATAATGAAAAGGTTAAATTATTTAATTGTAATAATCCTGATAATTGTTACTGTAAAAGAAAATTAAAAATAAATGTTTTAAGAAAACAAGAAGATTTAATAATGGATTTAATAGACAGACTTCTGGACTTACAATCCAAGAAAGATTATTTGTCTAAACTAAAAGAATCTTTAACTCAAACAGACAAATCTAAAATAGAATTGAAAGGCTATAAATCAACATATAATTTTGTAGAAATTACTGACATATTTAAACCTAGTAATAAAATAATAGTGACAGAGTTACAAATAGATATTAATAATTTAAAACAAGAATTAAAAAAAAAAATTACACTTTAAAAGAAATGACTAAGCAAATCATAGCACAAGTAATTAGTATCAAGGATAGAATCAAATATTGTAATAATGACAGATCTCCAACAGACCTCTCTCTCTCTCCCTAACAGAAATGGTGATCTTGATAAAAAAAAAAAATCTTATAAAGATGAATTTTTAAATATAATTGCTAGAATGATATTCCAGAAATGGTATATTGAAGTAACATTGGTCGTTCATAAAGAATTTTCGTTAACTGTTGTTGCACTTGTTGATTCAGGTGCTGACATGAATTACATACACGAAGGATTAATACCTTCTAAATATTTTGAATCAATGACAGATAGATTAACTTAGGCTAATGGTGATAGACTAAAAATAGATCATAAATTAACAAAGACATACATATATAATAATGGAATTAATTTAGGAAATTCTTTTTTGGCTTTACTTTATCATTTTTCTATGAGAGATAATGGACATGGAATATATACTAATATATTTGAAACATAGGTATTCTTCAAGTTCATCCTACCCCCAATCCCCAAGGACATACACTTATTAAAAGAAATCTCCATATTTAAAGATGTGTACCAATAGAATTGAGCTAGTAACAGATGGTGTGGATATTACTATAAACCCAAAAGTAGATGATGCTATAAACTCTACTTAGTAGCAGTATTATTATACAGAGTACATTTATATATCCTCCCTTTCAAAAGAAATTTTTATCAAAAGAAATTTTAATCTCTTTTCACAAGATTGTTTTTAGAAAGATTTTATGTTTTCGTTAATTCAATAAAGCCCTTCTCAGATCTTTTCAGATAAATGAGTCAGATATATGAGCCCCTCTAAGAAATAAACAGCTTTTTGAAAGAATCTCATTAGTAGCATTTAAGCTACACTTTGATCAGTAGTTGCGTGAAGGCCTTCATTCAAGGCGTACTTGCACTTTATTAATTTTAAAATTAACGGTAAATTGCCTGGCAAGCAAGAAGGACATCCTAAGGCTAAAATTTCAGACTAAATATTGCCAATCCATTAACTGAAATCTTCAGCGAAGATTTCAGACAAAGCATGAAGGCGTCTCAATAAAGACAACATCCCTTCAGAATACAGTGGCAACAATGGCAGTGTATTCACGTGGTAAAAAGCAGAAAGACCCAACCGACAGACTAACAGACGTGATGACAGAACGGCTACTATAGCCACTATCGAAAAAACATAACAACTACTCTCTCAGATAGACCTTACAAGAAAGATAATTATGACAGACTACTATTCACCAACACACGTGAATAGCTTCCAGACAGATCAGAGGTCACTTTTTCATCTCCAAGTTGACAGACTACTGTGTGTGAATAGTGCCCCAACAGGTAATTGACAGACTACTATTCACCAACAAGTGTGAAACGTGCTCAAACAGATTCCCAGACAAATCACTATTCAGGAATAGTAAAACTTTTACTATTCATCAATAGTAATTTTTACAATATTCTACAAGTTTCCACTGACAGATTAACTCGAGTTAACTTTACTTACTCAAGTTACTTTTGAAGATATACCATGGTTTATTTCATCTATAAAAAGACAGATTTAGAAGACAAAAGATAGGTAAAAAGTTTAGGTCGAATTCTTAGACATAACCTTCTCCCCCTCTTAGCCCAAGATAGATTCTTGTAATCCCCCCTCTCCTTGACCTTACTGACATAGACCTCATAGACATAGCCCTTTATTTTCAAAGATAGATTTATTTTGTAAACTTGTAACCTTTCAGGCAAAGTTTTATTTGTAATCTTTTGTATTTCAAAGACAGAAGTTTATTTTCAAGCCTGTAACAGATAGAAGTATTTCAATTCAGTTTTATCAAAGACAGAAGTTTTTATTCAAGTAAGACTTTACTAGTTTCTGTTTTCATATTCCATACTCCATTTTAAACTTGTTTTAAATATATCTATTTTGTTGTTATCTTCTCTATTATCTATTCTATCCTTGTTTATGCTTCCATATTACTGCTATGCTCTCTCCTGGGTAGTCAATGGTATCAGAAATAAAACTCATACATCTAACATCTTTATGTCTGTTGTGGTCTATAGGTCCTAATATGTCTGTTTGGGTAGGAGAATCGGGTTGAGGTCGGGGCTCATAAAGGGCTTGGTGAACATTAGGGGTTGGTTGTGTGGTTTCTGTTGGGTAATGAGCTATTTCTATATGGATTGGAGTTCTTCTAGTGTTTATAGGAGGAAGGTGTATGACTGAGGGAAGGGTCCGAGGAGGTAAGGGTCTATAATCTGAGAAAGGTGTTCTGGAGGAAAAGGAACTTCTAGGGGTAAACATCATAGAAGTCTTTTTGCTTGAAGAACTACTAGATTTAATAAGGCGGTCGATTTGTCTGTCATTGTTGAAAGAAATAACAACTGTATCGTTTGTCTTTTGAGCTATAAAGTTTGGTTCTGTGTTTTCTATCTTTGGTGGGGGAGCAATGGCATCTAGTTGCCATTGTTCAGGAAGGTTTATGTCTTTCCATTGTATCTGTCTGGGTACGCAAAGTTTAATGTTTAGGGTTGAAGCTTGAAGAAGAAGAGATTGTCCTTTGGGAGATGATTCTACCACGGATTGAGGGTCAAGAGTGGTTTTCATTAATTTATAATAGATCCTATAAATAATAGCTAAAGGTTCTGAACCTTCTTTTATATAATAACCGTTTGTCTTTCTATTCAAAGTTAAAGCAGCCATTATATTTCTGTCAGATAGGGTTAAAGCAAAATTAGGATAACAATTAAAGTATACTGGTCCATTATGTAAACTTGTTTCCATCATGCCTAAGAGTGAGTCATTAAATCTTAGATGTCTGTCATCTCTTGTTAATGGCTTTACAGCCACCTGAACTAAACCAATATGTAAAAAAGCATATTTTTCTTTATGTCGGTTAATTGAGTTTGTTGAAAAAAATTGCATTGTTTCATATTCATTAAATAAAGAGTAAGTTCTTTCAATAGTTTTTATAGTGTAATATATCATGAAAGATAACTTAGAAAATGAAGTTTGACGGTAGATTTTATTAATTTTTTCTGTCGGTATATTCCATTTATTCTATTCTAACAAATTTCTATCAATATCTTTCATGCTGTATTCTTCAGAATTAACTATTCTATCATTATCAATGTTCTTATTAGTGTGTGCCTGACCTAAGTGTGAACCAGCAACAGATGATGAGCTACTAAACATATTCATTCTATTTCTAAACAATTAATAATTACTAGTAGAACTTATCACTAACCACTGGTACTTACTACCGAGACCACCTCCTTGGGAAACTTCATTGCAGGACCACCCAAACAATGCCTGTCCATCAGCTTAACAAAATGGGCTAACCAACACGAACCTATGGTTTGCCAATGAGTATTTGAGGTTGACCAACACTAACAAGGGGCAAAAGTGGCTATACTAAGGATAAATTTGTTCCTAGTAGCTTCTTAATTGCACAGGAGAGAGCACAACAATAAAATGGAAGCATAAACAAGGATAAAATAGATAAAAGAGAAGATAATAGCAAAATAGATATATTTAAAATAAGGTTAAAATAGATAATAGAGAAGATAACAGCAAAATAGATATATTCAAAATAAGGTTAAAACGGAGTATGAAATATGAAAACAGAAACTAGTAAAATCTTACTTGAATAAAAACTTCTTTCTTTGATAAAATTGAATTGAAATACTTTTGTCTTAGAGTTACAGGATTACAAATAAAATCTGTCTAAAAGGTTACAAGATTACAAAATAAAATCTATCTTTGAAAATAAAAGATTACAAGGCTATGTCTGTGAGGTCTATGTTGGTAAGGTCGAGGAGAGGCGGGATTACAAGAATTTGTCTTGGGCTAAGAGGGGGAGAAGATTATGTCTAAGAATTTGACCTAAATTTTCGTCCTATATTCTGTCTTCTGAATCTGTCCTTTTATAGATGTAATAAACCATGGTATGTCTTCAAAAGTAATCTGAATAAGTAAAGTTAACCCAAGTTAATCTGTCGGTAGAAACTTGTGGAATATTGTAGAAATTACTATTGATGAACAATAAAAGTTTTTACTATTCATGAACAGTAGTCTGTCTAGAAATCTGTCGGGGTACTATTCATGCATGCTGATGAATAGTAGTTTGTCAATTTAGAAATGAAAAATTTCTGATTTGTCTGGATCTGTCTAGAAGCTATTCATGCGTACTGGTGAACAGTGGTCTGTCATAATTGTCTTTATTGGAAGATCTATCTGGGAGAGTTGTTGTCCAGTCATATGTCATAGGGATCTTGAGAGTCTCAGAACAACTCTGGATGAGTTTTGTAGTTTGGAGTGGGAGAAGAAGAGGATTCTATCCTTGTATCATCTTTATTATCCGAAATTTGGGATGTAGCTTCAAGTAGTTGTTTTTTAAGCTGTCTTCTATCTGATACTGAGGCAAGTTGGCATTGGACTTGACTTTTTTCTAAAAGAAAATTTGGGGTCCCTGTTTGTGGTGAGGAAGGCTTCTTGTGTATTGTTTGACAAATATGATAAAAATTGAACTTATTCCACCATTTTAATATAAACTTTCTAGTAAGCATAGGAAAAGGATGAAAAAGATTCTTTTCTATTTGGTACTCCCATCTGATAATCCACGAGAGGTCGGGAAACTTATAATAAAATTGTAAGAGTTTAGGAAAATTTTTAAGATAAGGTATATCTGGTTCTTTTTTGAATGTCTCATATGCTCTGAGGAGTTTTGGAGGAAGAATCATTGCTTCGGGCCCATGAGAATTCCACTAGTCGAGAAACCATCTTGGTACCATTATGTCTTTCTTTCTATACATGTCGAAATGAAAAAACCAAGTATGTCTGTAGATATTATTTTGGAACTGAAGAAATCTATCCCAGGCTTCTATATAGTCATAATAGTTATAAAACCGGGGGTTAAAAGGTTGTGAAAAGTTTTTAGTGATCCAGGGTGAGGCTTTCCATTAGGCGGGGGTGAGGATATGTTTTATGACCATTTTAGAGTAGCCAATTCTGTCAGGATCTTGGGAGCTGGGCATATGAGTTACCAAGATTGAGTCTGTATCAACTAAAATAAACTCATAAAATTTCTGGGTCTTAAGGGTTTCTGTCTTAGGATGTTCCCATCCTGGGGGTATGAGCTGTCTGGCTAGGGTGAGAGGGTCTGTTATATGTTGGTATTCTTGTTCAACCCACAAAATGAAATTCCAAAAGTCTTTTGGGAGTTCTACATTATGGTCTTCTTTTGGGGCTTTTTGAGGGATCGAAGATCTGTAATTTGGGTTGGAGGGAGAGACTAAAGGGGGGAAAGAGGATGCAGCTATGTTAAATGGTTTTTTAAGGGGAGAGGTTGAGGGCGATGCATATGTCTATTTGGTTGTTAGAGTGTGGTTTGGAAAGAGTAGGTCAAAAGGGTTTGGGCTAAATTTCAGTGGGGATCTTTCCTGGGGTCTATTTGAAGAGAAGGAGGGTGAAGTGAGGGAAGGACAAGGGAGGAATCTACTAGGGGGAATAGGAGTAGTAGCATAAGACTGTTTGGTTCTAGGTTTTGGGGAGTTGGTTTTGTCTGAGGGGGAACTCATCTTCCCTGTAGAAATTCACGGGTTAGGAAATCAAGAATTGAATTAGTTTCTCCTTTAATATATTCAATATCAAAGTAAAAAACACTTAAAATTTCCTGCCATCTAGCAAAGCTCTGTTTGGAAACAAGGTTCTGAACATCTTTTTGTAAAACTTCTTTAGCACTTTTACAATTAACTCGGATTAAAAACTTTTGATTAAATAGGTCATCTTAAAATTTTGAAACACATAATATGATACATAAAATCTCTTTCGTAATAGTATTGTAATTCTGCTAGGTAGTGGTCCAAGAGCCAGAATGGAATCTAACAATCTGTTCGTTAGTGTCGTTTTTGCTATCTGTTTCAAAATTTCACCATAACCTATTTTAGAAGCATCTGTCTCAACAATTTTAAAAGAATTAGGTGAGGGGATAACAATACAAGGGAGTTGCTTAACATATTTTTTAATTTGTCGGATTATCATAGTATGTCTGTCTGTCCATGTAGGAGGATTCTTGTCTAGTCTTCTAAACAAAGGCCTGCATATCTTTCTTAATCCTTGAAAATAATTTAGATTGCCAAGAAATCTTTGTAACTGATTTTTATCTTTTATTTCATCTGAAAAGTTATCTGCAAATTGTATGGCTTTGTCAATGGGGCTTAAGGTTCCTTTATAAATATTATGTCCTAAATCTGATAATATCTTGAAACAATTTTATTTTTGTGGTAGAAATAACTAGTCCATTATGCTTGATTATTTTTACAAATATATCTAAATGCTTCCAGTGGTCGTCTATCGATTTGGAAAAAAATTAAAACATCATCTATGTATACAATTGAAAATTCTGTAAAAGGTGCAAATATTTCATTCATTATATTCTGAAATTCACTTGGTGCATTTTTTAAACCAAAGGGCATGGCGTTCCATTCATAATGACCAAAAGGGACTATAAAAGCAGTTTTTATATCTGTCTTTTTCATCTATCTGTATTTGCCAAAATCCACTTTTCACGTCAAATTTAGAAAATATAATTGCTTCATGAAGTCTATCAAGTAAATCTTTCTTATTAGGTATGGGATATCTTATCCATTGTAAGACTTTATTTAAGGGTTTATAATAACCAATCTTGGAACTCCTCGTTCCAGTTCTACCTGTTTATTAACATAGAAAGCAACACAGCTCCAAGGAGACTTACTTTTCCTGATTAAACCTTTAATTAAAAGATCTTCAATTTCTTTCTTACAATGTTCTAATAATTCATTATTCATTTGTATTGGCCTAGCTTTAGTAGGTATCTCTCTTTCGGTAAAATCTTTTTCATAAGGTAATTGTTCTATATGTCGGTTCCTATGCCAAAAGGCAGTAGGAAGAGTAGAGCAGGTTTTTGTCTCAATCTGTTGTCTAAATGATTTTATTTCATGATTCAAGATGGGGTCTGTCAATTGATTAGCAATTCTTTTATATAAAATTTATTTCTTTAAGGATAACAAATGTTTGTTTTTTCTTGTAAATTCTTTCTTTATCAATTTCTTGTATTATGGAAATATTATTAAGTGAATAAATTTCTTTCGGGATACGTGGTGAAATAAATCTAAAGAGTATGTCTTTTAAAGCTACTCCTGTTAAGAAAAACTCTTTATTAATTATTAAAGTGATTTTTATATGCCATTTTTGAAAAAATAACTTTGTCAATTAAAGATAAAAAATTTTGTCTACTATTGATATTAGTATCATCTTTATCTGTAGGAGGATCAGGGGGATCTATCATTGATCTGTTTGTTATAGGAAAGTCTGTCAGAGGTTTAGGAAAGTCTTTCAAATTTACTATTTCTGTAATGTTTTGCTCATTTATGTTGGTGGAGTTGTCCTCCTTAATTTCTTTAATTTCTTGTTTTATCATTTTTACTTCTATCATTAAGTCTTGTATGGTTACTGGTTTTATGTTTGTTTTATCCTGTTTCATTTTTGTCTTTTCCTTCTTGACCTTTTCTTTTTTACTAGATTCTGTACATGATGTCCATATTTTTTACATTTAATACAAATAATAGGTATGTCTATAGAGTCTTTCAAGTTAAGTAAATATTTTTTTTTTTTTCTTTTAGGTGATTAGGTAGGTTGTTTATCAATTTTATTATTATTTCTTTTTGTTTCCCTATTCTTTTATTAATTTTGTGTGGGTTGGTTGATTTTAATTCTTTTTTAATTTGGTTCTATCTCTTTTTGTTTAACATTAAATATTTCCATTAGTTCATTTATGATATCTTTCTCAAAATCTAATTTGCCGATTTGTTTAACAATTTTATTATGTTTGTCACATTATTTTTTAGTATGTCCATATCCTTTACATTTATGGTAAATAGTATTTCTAAAACTGTTATATCTCTTTCTATATTTCTTCTTTCTAAGGGTGCATTTAAAGTTTCTATCTTTTTGGTTAATTTTGTTAAAATTATTATCTTGTGTCTCTGTCATAGATCTTTCAATTGATTTTAGTTTCTTATCAATTTCTTTCTTTAGACTATCATTTTCTTTTGGACTATTATTTCTCTATTCTTTATTGACTAATTCCACTAGACTGTTATTTTGTCTTTCTATTTTTACCTTTTCTATTTCTTTTCTTATCATGCCTTTTTCTCTTTCTATTTCTATTGTATCTAACTTCTTTTGTATTTTTTCCATTGGATTCTCTTCTTTATTAACTAACTCTAGAATACTATCATTTTGTCTTTCTATTCTTTCTATCACTCCTTTTTATTATTTCTTTTCTTATCATACCTTTTTTCTCTTTCTATTTCTATCATGGTGTGTATATATACATATACACACACACCATGACTATATATGGTCCATTACTAACTATCCTCGTTTTCTACATTGAATTGACTCACTTGGCACAAAAATTAAAAAAACTTACATTAGATGAGACACATGACACAAAATTAAACTCTAATTGAATTTCAATTTTTACACTGAATTAACTAACTTAACACAAATTTTAAAAATTAGATTAGATAGGACACATGGCGCAAAATTAGAGTTTGATTGAATTTCAATTTAAAATCTAATTGGATTTTCTCTCAGCTTCACCTATTAATATATATATATATATATATATATATATATATAGATTGGGTTTTCTTCTGTTGGTGTTGTTTTCTCAATTAGTTTTCTTAAGTCATCTTTCTTATCATCTTTTCTATATGTCATATCTATAAGTCTATTGGTTGATTTATTTCTTTATCAATTATCTTTATTAAACTATCCTTTTGTCTTTCAATTTTATTATGCAAATCATCTGTCATGGTTTTTACTAAAGGTGATTTATGATGGGGTTCAAAGTCTTTTTCCTTTTCTAAAGGTGAATTTAAAATTTTCATTTTTTCTAATAAATCCATTAAACTATTACTTTTCCTCTCTACCTTAGTGTATCTCACTGGTCTTTCAATTGATTATAGATTTTTTAACTTATTATTAACTAGTTCTAAAAGATTATTATCATGTCTATTAGTATGTCGATTGGTTTTATATTCTGTTGATATATTCCAATTATTATATTTTGTGTTACTATTATAGTTATAATCATCTATATCATCATCAGAATCAGAATCTGTTTCATTATAATCCATGTTCCTATTTAACCAATTATTGTCTATATCTCTTATGTTATAATCTTCATCATAATCATCTATATCATCATAGTCCATGTTTCTTATTAGTGTGTGCCTAGCCTAAGCGTGAACTAGCAAATAGATGATGAGCTGTTAAACATATTTATTCTATTTCTAAACTATTAATAATTACTGGCGGAACTTATCACTAACCACTAGTACTTGCTATTGGGACCACCTCCTTGGGAAACTCCATTACGGGACCACCCAAACAACGCCTATCCGCTGGCTTAACAAAACAGGCTAACCAACACGAAATTATGGTTTGCCAACGAGTATTTGAGGCTGACCAACGCTAACAAGGGGCCAAAGTGGTTGTACTAGTGATAAATCTGTTCCTAGCAATGTGGATTGGCCATGTATCCTAGCTAGTTGATATGTGACTAATGATTTCTATATGTTGTTGATGAAATTTCTGCAGATATTAGCACAAATATGCAGTTTGTTTTGTCACCATTTGTTTTGGAAAAACTAGGACAGTAGATGTAATATGTTAAGAATATAAAGTGAGAGAGAAAGACTGAATAGTCTGTATATTCTGTGTAAATAATAATGTATAATAGAGAGTCTTATATAGGCTAGGTATATGTGCAGTACAAGTAATATGAGTAAACTACAAGTACAGTATACTGGGCTAAGCCCAATGAGCTAATCTAGTCTAAGTTATACACTAACATCCCCCCTTAAACTCAAGGTGGCAAGGAGGAAGCCAACTGGAGTTTGGATTTAAGATCTCAAAGACGACCAGGCGGGTGATGGAGAACAACTTGAGATTGTCTTTCTTGAGATACTGGCGAGTGATATGATAGTCGATCTCAATGTGCTTGGTGCGTTCATGGAAGACATCATTATGAGCAATGTAGATAGCACTACGATTGTCACAATAAAGAGGAGTGGTAGTGGGCTATGGAGCATCCATGTCAGCCAAGAGCCAGCGAAGCCAAACATGCTCGCAGGTGGTGTCGGCAAGGGCACGATATAAGAAAAGTATCCAACAGGAAACAGAAGCAAGATGTATTTCTTTCTTTAAGGATAACTACATCTTGCTTCTTGCTACGCCACGAGACAAGAAAAGTACCCAACAGGAAACATAAACCTATGATAGAACATCGATCAGTCAGATCACATGCTCAGTATGCATCTGAATAAGCATGAAGCTCAAGAGAAGATCGAGAGAAGTAGTGGAGGCCATGATAAAGTGTGCCCTTGACATATCGGAGAATCTGAAGAACGGCAGCACAGTGGACAGAATGAGGGGCATCCATGAACTTACTAACCATACCCACAGCATGTGAAATATCCGGATGAGTAACAGTGAGATAAATCAGACTACCAACCAACTGACGATAGCAAGTAGCATCAGAGACAGGTTCACCATGTAAGGGTGTGAGCTTTGCATTGTATTCCAAGGGAGTGGAAATAGTCTTGTTGTTGATGATACCGGCTTTGGAGAGAAGATCAGAAGCATATTTAGTTTGGGAAAGATAGTATCCATCAGAGGATGAGGTAACCTTAAGCCCAAGAAAATAGTTGAGAGTGCCAAGATCTTTCATCTCAAAATGTTGACTAAGGAATGCTGAAGAGAGCAGATACCTGTAGAATCATCTCTAATAATAATCATATCATCAACATAAGAAGAATAAGAGTGATACCAACAGAGGATCTTCGAACAAAGAAAGCGGTGTCATGAGGACTCAAAGTGAAATCCTACTGAGCAACAACTGAGCTAAACTTTTCAAATCAAGCTCGAGGAGCCTGCTTGAGGCCATAAAGAGCATGGCGAAGGCGACAAACTTGACTACCTGAGTGTGGATAGCCAGGGGGTGGTTGCATGTATACTTCTTATTAGAGGTCTCCATTAAGGAAAGCATTCTTCACATCCATTTGATAAAGAGGCCAACGGCGAACAGCAGCCATAGCAATGAGACATCTGACAGATGTAAGGCGAGCAACAGGAGCAAATGTTTCCTCACAGTCAATGCCATACTCCTGAGTAAAGCCA
Source organism: Quercus robur (assembly GCF_932294415.1). NCBI lineage: Eukaryota > Viridiplantae > Streptophyta > Magnoliopsida > Fagales > Fagaceae > Quercus > Quercus robur. The sequence goes on along the minus strand of NC_065543.1, from coordinate 14,086,783 downwards.
TTGCCAATAAGGCAAGCCTTGTATCATTCAATAGATCCATTGGCCTTGGTATTGATCTTGTAAACCCATCTACAATCTACTACAGACTGATCAGGAGGCAAATCAACCATATCCCAAGTGTGATTCTTATGAAGGACATCTAGTTCTTTGTTCATAGCTTGTTGCCAAAGAGGGTCAGTATGGGCCTCACGATAGGTGTGAGGTTCATATAGGGTGGCAAGAGAAAAAGATTAGTAATAATTAGTGAGATAAGGGGGAGGAATGCTTACCCAAGTGGAATGATGAAGTTTAGGACCAATAGGAGACTCAGGAGAGGGTGGTGCCACAGGATCCAAGACAGGCGAGTCATATGCCGAGGATAGAACCAGAGATAAGTTGTCTGGAGAGGCAGCTGATGTCAAAGAATCCTCCACAAGTTTAGGATAGAGAGTGAGGAAAAGATCAGTAAAAATGGGAGACTCTAAGGAAGAGGATGCAGGAAACTGCTGAAGACTCGTGAAAGGATGATGTTCCCAAAACTCAACATGACGGGAGACACGAAGGCAACGAGAAATGGGATCATAGTAGCGAAACCCCTTTTGATATACACCATAACCAAGGAAACAACAGAGATGAGCACGCGGCTGGAGCTTTGTTCGTTCATGAGGAGGAAGAGAGACAAAGTAAGCACAACCAAAAACCCGAAGAGAGGAGTAGTCAGGGGTTTGACCATAGAGAAGCTCGAATGGTGATTTGTTGTGTGTAGTTGGTGAAGCAATATGATTAATGGTGTATACAGCAATGAGTGCGGCCTCACCCTAAAAGCACTCAGGAAGAGAGGTAAAAATGAGAAGGGTGCGAACAACATCAAGAATGTGACGATGTTTACATTTTACACGACTATTTTGTTGAGAGGTGTAAGGACAAGACCGCTGAGGAAGGGTACCATGACTGTCTAAAAAGGATATAAAAGATTTATCATTATATTCTTGAGCATTATCTGATCGAAAGACTTTGACGGTGCAATTAAATTGTGTTTCAATCATTTTATGAAATGTTTGACAAATAGACACAAGTTCAGACCTATGGTGAAACAGATAAATCCAAGTATATCGAGAAAAATCATCCACAAATATGACAAAATATGTAGATCCCCCTTCAGTGGGAATAGGTGCAAGACCCCAAATATCAGAATGTATAAGATCAAAAGGTGCAGAAGAAAAGGAGTCACTATTATTAAAGGGCAATTTTGTTTTTTCCCAAAATGACAGGAAGTACAATCAAATTTTTGAAACTGAACTGAACCTAAATGAGAAGCTAACAATTGAAGACGAGATAAGGATGGATGACCAAGACGAGCATGCCATAGATTAGGTGAGGGGGTGGCAGTGGTAGCTGCTGCAAAAACAATTTGTGAAGGAATCTTCAAGTCATGAACCTTAAACATGTGACCAACCTTACGGCCTGTCCCAAGCACTTGACCTGTTCGGGGATCTTGCATATCCATACCATGATTAGTAAATAAAAGATCTATGCCTAATTCACAAAGTTGACCAACAAAAAGCAAATTGAGGGATAACTTTGGGATATGAAAAATGTCACTAAGGGATAAACAAGGAGAATAGATTGTTCCTTTATGACTAACAGGTATAGGAGTTTCATCAGCAGTGTAAATGGTGATGGGGTGTTCTAAGGGTGCCTTATCAGAAAATTGGGATTCATCAGGAGTCATATGGTTACAACATGTAGTATCAAAAAACCAAGGTTGTTTACCTAAGGTGATAGAAAGGGCAGTGGAAGTTTGGGATAAAACTTGTTGAATTACTGTCTCAATATCAGCCGTAGCAAGTGAAGAAGTCAAAGATGGACCTGTAGGAATCGATGGATCTGAAGGACATACAGCAGCTGCCCGAGGAAGAGAAGCTTTATTCTGCTCTTGCATAAATTTCTGTAGTTTGCGACAAACTGAGATGTCATGGCCTTTGGCACGGCAAAACTCGTAGCGAGTACCTTTGGAAGACTGAGAGGTGGGATGCCCAGAGTTTATTTGTGGAGGAGCAGTGAATGCAGCAATGGGAGGCTGTGGAGATGGTGTAACTAATACATGATCAGACGATGACATGTGATAAGTAGGTCGATGGTTCTCCTCAGAAATGAGCTCCTTGACTGCAGCATCAATAGAAGGAGTAGGAGGCCGGCTAAGCAGAAAAGTCCTAGTAGGCTCAAAATCCTCACGTAAACCCATCATGAAGTGCATAAATTTACGGTGATCCCGATATTTGACAAAGAGCTTAATGTCTTTAGAACACACTAGTGGAGGATCTGCAGTAGAGAGTTGTTCCCACATAGTAGAAGTCTGAGAATAAAAATCAGAAATAGACTAACTTGTCTTTTGGCGCATTTGATAAAGCTTTGATTCAATGTGGAACTCCATGCTTGAATCATTAGTGCAATTATAGCGATCGGCCAGAAATTTCCAAGTAGCCTTAGCAGTCTTAAGACGAGGAAGAAGATTATGAATGGAGGGAATAGAGGTATTGATAAACCAAGACAAGATCTTACTTTGAATACTCTTCCATTCCTCTAGGCGTTCTTCATAATCATCCGTTGTAACAGCAGTCTTGGAGGCATCTTTAGTAGTTGTGGCTTTGGACGTAGGTTTTGGTACTGGCTTAGGAATTGAATCGGTCACATATCTCCATAGTTTACGACCATTGAGAAAGACAGTCACATTCTGAGACCATGCATGATAGCTAGTAGGACCATCCAACATAATGGTGATAGGACGTATGATATCTTGTTCGTTTTGTTGAGCCATAATGAAGAAAATGACCAAAAAGAGGGATATAGGGACCTCAAACGAAGAAATTGAACCCAAAAACGGAATCTACGCAAAAAACTGAGCAGGATAGGCCCTTTAGAAAAATTTTGACCTCGGTCAACGGCGGCGACGGTCAAAGTCAACGGATGCTGACGTCATTAGGGCTGACGTGTGCTGACCACCCAAACAATGCTTGTCCGTTGGCTTAACAAAACGGGCTGACCAACGTGAAACTATGGTTTGCCAATGAGTATCTGAGGCTGACCAACGCTAACAAGGGGCAAACGTGGCTGTACTAGTGATAAATCTATTCCTAGCAATGTGTGATTGGCCATGTATCCTAGCTAGTTGATATGTGACTAGTGATTTCTATATGTTGTTGATGAAATTTCCGCAGATATTAGCACAGATATGTAGGTTGTCTTGTCACCATTTGTTCTGGAAAGACTAGGACGGTAGATGTAATAGTTGAGATAGGTTGTCTATAACTACAACCTCCTGGTGTGATAATCATCTCAACTCCAAAAAATATTCTCTCTAGGATTACCATCAAGCTTAGGTTTCAAATACCCTTGAATTTCTTCCTTTCTCCAATTACCTTGACTTTCATTTTGCTAATGGTTTAGGAACAACTATTGACTGTAGTTAATGGTTGCTAGATTGAATGACTTAGATGCGTAAGGCTTATTCAAGAATAAATTGATTAGGCTTTTCTTGTATTGATGAGCATGTAGGGTTCAAGTAATCATAAATGAGTTTAGGGTCCATGCCACAATTTGCTTGAACATGTCCTGCACCGAAGGCAAATGGTGTTGCCTTGAGGTAAGATGAATCCAATTGGCTCCATGTTGTCATCTTTTGATCTTGATGTTGGTGAAATAGGTACGAAAAGAGCATATGTCGCAGTTTATGATACTTGAGAGTAATATGATCGAAAGAAGTATGTCTCATTTTATGAAACATGAGATTAATGATTTTTTGTACCAACGGTTATTGTTGTACTAAATATCATGGTCTTTCTCCTACATTTTGTATTGTGGGCTTCTTAAAGTAGTAGCACAATCAGTAGTGGAGCCAGGAATTTATCTTTGGAGGGCCATATATAATTTTTTTTTTTTTTTTGGTGTGCGTATGAAATGTAAAATAGTAACGTACAATACTTCATAACTCAATATGTGTTATAAATAAAAGTGTATTAATTAAAATTAAACAATTATGAGACAAAATTGACAAAACACTTTAATATTTTTAATCAACTATGAAATGGGCAAAGTTGCAAAACATAAAATAATATAAAAATTAAACATCTTTTTTTCAAAACTATAACCTACGCTCTTTAAGAGATCTAAAGTCATCAAGTATTGATGACTTTACAATTTTTCTACTGCTATGTACAAGTAAGCCATAAATGTGTTGGAATGAAAATTATATATTTTTTTCCTTTTGTTGAGGTAATTGTTAAAATATCAATGTGTTTATTTTAAAGATGCTGAATGTTTAATTATTGTATTTTGTTGACATATGTATTTATGGATTGTATTTTATTTAAATGAAAATTATGTTTATTTTTAAACTTTCTTAAATATATATGTATATTATCAGGTATGGGGCCAAAATAATAAAATTATTTAAAAATTTTCAAATTATTTAGGATATTAAAAAAAAATTAATATTGTTTTTCAAAAATCTGGGGGGGGGGGGGGGGGGGGGGGCGCTTCGGTCTTCAAGTGGCTACGCCACTGAGCACAATTATTGTGGTTATGAGGACTCAACAAGAGCAGTAGAAGAAGATATTTTGAGCCCTCTTTTTGCCTTCTTATGATCTGACCCTTTGTTTTGTTTGTTTATAAATGACACAAAGACCCACATTGTTGAAGGTTTGCTTAAGAATTATAGATTTTTTATTTGTTTGGGATTTGCTTCTTTCATGTCAGGTTCCACGATCAATAGTTCTCCACTTCTCCTCAAAATTGGCAATAACAATCATGTATATAGGATTACTTCTTGTGGAACTTGGCATGAAAAAAACAAATACAAAAAAAATCAATGATTCTTAAGGAAACCTTATTGGTCAACAACATGTTATCATTCAAGGTCAAAAATAAAAAATTTGAGCGCATATTGAAAAAATCTCCTTGAAGCATGTACGAGTCCCATCTTGCTGGTCTTATATATGTTTTATTTTGTTTTTTTAAGAATGTTGCAAAAATGTGGTTCTATGTGTCATTTATCATGAGGCGGCAGGAAGAGACTCAAAAATCTTCTTCTTCTACTGCTCCTGTTGAGTTTTCTTCAACCTTCAATACAATTGTGCCAATACTTGAAGAAGCCCAACTACAATTGTTGCTGTATTGTGTTTTTGTTGTTTAATAAAGTCTTGATTCATTTAAAAAAAAAAAAAAAAAATACTTGAAAAGGCCTAACTACACAGAAAGAGGCTGTGCTATGATTCTGTGCATGGTGGATTTAAAGTCCCTGAACTTGAGCATGTAATGTCAGCTTATGTCCATGTAGTATCTTTCAATTTTTTATACAATAAAATAGGCCATCGGTTTGGTTTCTC